>NC_042616.1:673604236-673826736 GCF_901001135.1 Rhinatrema bivittatum | reverse complement strand
TTTCCAAACACCATATTTTTTCTTGAAGGCTACACTTAGATTGTCAATGTGAATATGATTGAATTAATACAGTAAATTATATAGTATTTAAGTTGCATCTTTAATACACATACTTAATGCACTATAAGTGACAGTATGCATTTTAATAGATGTATTTCAAACTATAACATTTGTTTAATGCAAAGTTTGCTAGATAGCTCAAGCTCAATACTTTCCAAAGATGCAGTTTTAAATTTCTCATTTCAGACTTTTTTTTTTTTTACCCAAGTTCATGTTATTATTTCACAGGTCTTTTTTATTATTTTTCAGTCAAATCAAACTGGCATTTCATAACCACTTTATAAGCTCTAATGAAAAACATAAACAATTATTATTAAAATAGAAATATAATTGCAAGCAGATTCAAAGTAAAAGATACATTGCTACCGTGCATTGCTAAATATGTCAGTTTAGAATAATGAACACACCAAAATAACAGTCAATAAATTTACGTGACCGACTGTATCTGTAGGATAATGCAAGGTCCCCAAGAGGCCTTGGATTAATTTTCATAATGAGATCTTTGACAACATACAACAATTATGATGCTTTACAAAATTCAATCACTTTATAAATACAATATAATTTCCAAGCTTTAAATATGATAGTAAAACTTCCCCAAAGCTTTGAGTATATAAACAAAGATGCATTTATACTTTAAAATATACCCAGGACCATCTGCATTTCTTTACCAACTTAACTAGCATACTGTCTACAGATAAATATAGCAATATAAAAAATCCACTTACTAGAAACTAGTTATTACAGGGTTCTTAAATGGCATCAAAGTACATTTTTATAATATTACAATGCTGAATTTAAAAGGGTTTGCAAAGAGAAAAAAAAACATCATTTCTGAAATAAGTTATTGATGCATGCTTTTAATAAGCAAGAGGCTTAGTTTGTACCTACTTTGCAAAATTTCATTACAGGAAGATTGCTCCACTTTATACAAAAGACCCACCCATTCAAAGTGCAAAATGTGTTTTGATAAGAATTTTTTTTTAAAAAATTCAAGGACGATAGAATGATAAGTATTATCATGGTCCAGTTCACAGTTTATTTCTTTGGTATGCATCTCCTGACCTGTATATAAAATTCATAGTTTCAGAAGTGACATGTGCAAGCCTTGGACAACTGGGGAAAAGACATATTTCCTGACCTTGTAACCATAGCAACCACATACTGATTGGTAGCAGGCAGGCTATCCATCCTTTACCACTGAAGGCAAGTATTTGAGATTGCTGGCTTTGTTTGTGGTTCTTCCTTTATTTACATGCAAACATAAATGTCAGGCTTAAAAATCACTGTTTATTTCCCAAAGTTATGTTGCTAGAATATAAAATAAAGCTTCCCTAACTATGTAATTACCTTAGCATCATGGTTAAAGTACTAATCCCTTCTCTTGAGGAATGTATTTTGCAGTAGCTAGAATCAAGTTAGAAACAAAGCATTGACAAATATTTTTGTTTAAAAATGCTCATCCAAATGAAATCTACAGGTATCATCTGCTATAGGCATTGCAAAAAGTTCATCAAGACTTAAAATTCTTTGGTTATCTGCTGATTTTCATGACGATCATAAAAATGGGTTATTTAATGCTATTTTAAATGGGTGAACTTAAGTCTATTAGTGATATATCTTTTCAGGAAGGGTTGCTTGGTGAGTGATCCAGGTTTCAACCTCTGCCCCTTGGTCTGTAGTTCAGGTGCAATGTAAAATCGTATATGAAATGTGTTCGGTAGATTCAATTCAGTTTAAGTCAATTCCTTGTTGATGGTGTGCAATCCCTCCAGCATCCTCACTTAACCCCTCCCCCCAAGCCTCCAGAAAAAAATTGCCATAATTCAGCTTGATGAATGTTTTCCTTTTTTTTTTTTTTTGTGAGCAAGGAGACACATGACTAGAAAAGAATGGAAAATGAACGTATTCTTATGCTTGGAAAGGGGCTGCCCCTACAGGTCATAGATGACATTGTTGTCATGGAAGTAGAGGGAAACCTACTATAATTTTACTGAATATAAAAGTCCCTGGCTTGGGGAATGGACTTTGCATAAGAATCTCATGAATATTGATTCAGAAATCAAAACAGTTCTGGTTTCATTATCCTGAAATTTGGGTTTTGTCAAATAGTAATTGTCAGAAAAGTATCTAGACTGCAGGTATTCAGAGATCATCAAAAATATTCAACAATAACTTCCAAAAATAAATTCAAAGCAGAGAAAGTGGATGTAAAATGTACATTTTATTAAAACTTTCTGTTCCACCCACAAAGCATCCCACAAAGGATTATTCACTCGCATACTTACTCCTTTTTTTTTTTTGTTTGTTTGCTTCCTGGTAGCCTCAATCCTGAATATGTTTACTAGAGCTTAAGACAGCAGTAAGCCTGATCCAAGTATCTCAGAGCTTGCAGTGCCCATTCTTTTCTGTTGGAGAGAAACAGCCCATGTTATTTTTTTCCCTCCCAGAGAATATTGTATACCCACATCAGAAATTCCATTCTGTCTGCACACAAACAGCACATGATTTTCTTCTTGCATGAAAAATCATACAATGTCCAAAAAGGAGAATGGAAATGATGAGTACACACTCACAGTCAGAAAGGACAGAGATGCCAGTAGCAGGCATACAGGGTCGGGATACATATTTTAGATGCAAAACAACAACTGCAATACCAGAAGGCCAGATGAATACAAAGAACATGAGAAAGTGTACTTTCCATCACACACAAGCTGCCATGGAAAAAAAAATGAGGAACATACAAAAGCACTCTCAATATGGGCAAATACCACTTACCAAATTTGCTTCCTGAATCATGATACCTGTTGGACCTACCTCCAAGCATTGTAGCTCTGTCACATCTATGAAAACCCCTTGGTGTACCTTAGACCAGTAATAGGGTGTTTTCTGGACCCTGGTTAGTTTGACATTTAAAATATATAACACTTGACATGAGCAGAAGCAAAAAAGTGGGTTTTGGTTTATGTTTTTATTTCAAAGGTTGCAGTTATTTCTTGAGTTAATTTCAATTTATTTGAGTTAATTTTCATTTATTTGCCTTTTTGGTTCATTCATTTCCCATTATAGTCAATGGTGGAAGCAATACAGCCTATTTTGGGTTCCCAATCCTGACTTTTCTAATCATTTTTAATGAGACACAGTGAAAGCACTGGGATCCGCCCAAGATGGCACCTGCTGAGCTAACGGCGTGATCATGGCTCCATCTTGTTTCTACCTTTGAACTTTATTTCCTACTGCGAAGCCGCATTCAGCTTGCTAATGGCAGGCGAAGGAAAGAGCTTACCCCGCAGCTCCTCCAGATCCCCCACCTTCGGGGCTGATGGATGCACACATCCTGTGGATGGCAAAAATCAAGTTAATCGTCCTTAGAGATGGAGGCAGCAACGACTTCAGCTGCCCACTCTCCGGACTCTTTAACATCTCTTTTCCTGATAGATAGAGATCCTCCAGCAAATCTTGCAGCTATCAGAGACCACAAACACCAGTTGGCTGGGTCTCCTGCTGTCTTGAAGCAATCCCTTGCTGAAGCGGGGCCAGGAGATGCTGGAACCTCTGAGGGTGGTGCCGTTGGTGGCCCTGTTGAAGGCTTGGCCGGTCTTCCTACTGGACAGTGAGATGTGGGAGAAATGTTCTCAAGTCAACTTACATACTCCTTTGAGAGAGATTGAAGTCCCAATTCTGGTAAGACCTCAAAATAATACCTTAGAAAACATTTGGGATGCTATAACTAATTTAGAAAGTTCCATTTCTCAACAGCTAAATCCTATCATTCAAAGAATTAATCTGGTAGAGAATACAATTTCCAAACTGGAACAATTTAAAAATAAAATTCAGGAAGATATAGTAAATGTACAGTTAATGTTCAAGAATATTGGATTAAGGAAAATTCTTCCTTACAGCTCAAGTTTGAAAATTTAGAGAACATAACTCGAAGTAGAAATCTACGCTTCATAAACTTTCCTGAACTCCCTCAGTTGGGAACTAAAGATATTAGGGATGTGCATTCATTTTGAACGAATGCGCAATCCGCAACGTATAGGTCCTTATTCATTGCATTCGTGGGTACCCGAAACATATGGGGGTAGATTTACAAAAAATGCGCGTTCGCGTACTTTTGTTGGCGGACCAGTCGCAAACAAAAGTACGCTGGATTTTAGTAGATACGCGCGTAGGGTAAATCAGTAATAAATAAATACAGAAGTAAATCCCTGCGCGCCAGCAGGCCGCTACCGCGCAGAGACGTGACCCGGGGGCGGTTCCGGAGGGCGCGGCCACGCCCCCGGACCCCCCGGGCCGAAACCACGCCCCCGGGCCCACCCCCGAAACGCCGCGTCCCGCCCCCAAAACATCGCGTCGATCGGCCCCGCCCCCGACAAAAAACCCCGGGACTTACGCGAGTCCCGGGGCTCTGCGCGCGCCGGCAGGCCTATGGAAAATAGGCGCGCCGGCACGCAAGGCCCTGCTCTTAAAATCTGCCCCACGGTGAACCCCCATGAATGCAACGTATCATTAACGAATAAAACCCCCACCCTCCTGACCCCCCCAAGACTTGCCAAACATCCCTGGTGGTCCAGCGGGGATCCTGGAGTGATCTCCTGTGACAGGGGCTGACCAATGGCACTGGTAGCCCCTGTGACATAGTAAGGGCAAAGGCTATCGGCGCCATTTTGAATACTGGCAGCCGATGGCCCGAGTGCAGGAGACCGCTCCAGGACCCCAGCTGGACCACCAGGGACTTTTGGCAAGTCTTGGGGGGGTGGTCAGGAGGGTGGGGGTTGTAGTTAATTAAAATTAAAGGATTAGGAAGGGGTTTTTTTTGTTTTCCAAATTTAATGGAAAACGAATACCGAATTCAACTAATGGACGAATCAGGTTTTCCCCTATGAAAACAAATGCAACATATTTGGGTCCCGATGAATACAAATACTGAATCAGACGAATCCGTCCCTTCTGCACATCCCTAAAAGATATGTTTAAGAAATATTTGGTTGAACACTTTAAAATTCCCGATGAAACTTCCTCCTACCTATAAGGTTTTCTACTTGCCTGCATATAGAAGACAAGAACAGAATAAACAAGGTTTGGACATTTTATCTCCTAATTTGGACATTTCTACTCTTCTAGAACCATCAGACATAGTCTTAGCTCAACCAGCCATTATGTTTTTGAAATAGATCGTGAATGGGTCCTTCATCTTTTCTTTAAGCATCAATTGCAAGCATTTCTTCAAATGAAATCTATTCTGACGTTTCCCATCAGACCCAGAAGAAAAGACATCAGTTTCTCTTGTTGTGTTTGAGAGTTTTGCAAATAGGAGCAACATTTACCTTAAGATTTCCATGTAAATGCATAGTTAGATATAAAGATTTAAGTTATATATTTTTTGTTCCTTCTCAACTTTCTACGTTCCTATGTGATAAACCATTGCTTCAATCTGCTGGTGCTGAGACTGCTCCTCCTGATTCTCTGTTAGTAGGTTGATATCTGTCCTTAACGTAGAACCCGCAGCCACTTAGCTTTTCTTTTTTCTTGTTACTAGTATGATATTATTTCCTATTTTGCCATCTGATGGATCCTGAATAGGGGACTTAATGGAGCTAGTTATAAATACCAAATGACTATGTTATATATTGATTCTTTATTATTTGTATTATGCTCTTTTGCCTCTCAAGATTGTATGTCTTGTAAAGGTTTTTGAAAATGAATAAATAGAGAATAAAAAAGAAAAGAACAGTGAAATCATTCTTCAAAACTTTGTCAATGTGGCTGTTAGAACTCACTCTCCGCGGTCTCCCCGGCGCCCTGCAAGCTCCCCAAGTCTCAACACTCCCTCGGCACGGCTCACATCTTCCAGCCCTGACCGACTCAGATGACGGGTCCTCCATGCTGCCAGGGCCGTGCCAAAGCCTCCCTGTGCATGACGCCGCCAGCATGGCCCGCCCCCAGCTTCCCCTTAGGCGCACAAGTACACCTCCGGGGAATTCTTAAAGAGCCTGTGGCGGGAAATTGTCTCCGGCCCTCCCGGATGATGTCAGATGCCAGCAAGTATTTATACATGTAGCCAGACAACCTTCTGACGACTTGGCTACAGGTCTGCTCCTCGAGCTTCTGGCTTTGGTCGTTGTTCCAGATTTCCTGCTTCTTGCTCCTGTTCTGTCTCTCTGCTCCCATTCCTGCCTCCCTGTCCTGGAACCTGCTTACTTGCTCCTCCCTGGTCATATTCCTCCGTTCGGATCTCCTTCTGGCTCTTGACCTCGGATTGGCTTCAGATCTCCCTCTGGCTTCTGAGCTCGGACTGGCATCAGACCTTCCTTTGGCTCTTGACCTTGAACCAGCATTCAGACCTTCTTCTGGCCTAACCAGCAACTGGTGATCCTTATCTCCTACTGCCTTCCATTGCCTCAGGGGTCCACCTAAGTTCAGCCGGTCCCGGCACCCAAAGGCTCAACCTGCGGGGAATGGGATTGGTATTGGTGAAGCTCCAGCCAGCCTCTGTCCTCGTCACGTTCACCTCCTGTCGTTGGGAACCTGCAGCAGGCCTACCTCCCAGGTAGCATCAATCCCGACACAGGCCAAGGGTCCACACTCCCACCAGGTTTGTAACAGTGGCATCAAAAGTGTCATGATGAGCCCAAGGACCCATAATGAACCAAATTGGTATCAGCAGTGACAGGATTTCTCCAAGGCAATGCAGTAGCAAGAGTGAGCAGAACACCTCAAAACTTGAAAACTGGGACAAATAACACCAACACCTCTAAGGCTGCACAAGAGGGGCAAAATGACACTAAGTGTAGCATGAACAGCTAAAGGCAACATAAAGTGGGAACAAAGCAGAAAAAGAGGCAGAACACCCCCCCCAAGGCAATTATAGAGGGTCAAAGCAACATAAAGGGTGGCGTGAAGACTCAAAGCATCATGAGAGATGCAATTCAGCTACTCAGAGTGGCAAGAAATGAGCACCAACCAAATAGGTACAAAGACAAAAGCAGAAATATGACAGATGAAATCCCTGGGGGACACCTGATGCTTCCTAATGACATCATTAGGTGAAGGATATGACTTTTCAGCTTGGTATTGATCTTCCTCTTTCCTGTGTATAATCTGATTCTCAGCCTTGTCAATATCATCTGCTTGTTCCACCTCTTCACTGGAGGTTAAGATGCTACTGACTAGAGGCATCAAATACTCTTCAGCCACTAGCATTTTAAAATCCTGTGAATCAGGGAATCTAGGATATGATTCTTCTTCTGAATCAATTTCTGTAAATACTGTCTCCATTACCAAAGAAGCAGTAATCATGGAGAAGCATGGTCCTGGTTTTGGGTGCTACACTACTGCTTCTTCTGCCTTTTGCTTAGCATAATCCATTGAATGCTAAACAGTAAATCAAACCAATAGTCATAAGAACCATAAGTGCAGAGAGTTTGCTGACAAAAGTCTAAGAAGGCATGAAACCATTAAAAATAATGGTGTAAGACCTAAGTAAGCTTTGGATTGCCAGAGAAAGATAAAGTGCCATAGTGGAAGGGATTTGAAAAGCACCTTGAAGACAGAGGAATCACCCCAGGGTAACAAGAGTAGCTTGGAATGGCAGCAGCAGTAGTGGTGCTGGTAATTAAAATCAGAAACAATAGGAGCAGAGCAACATAACAAGTAAACTGGTAACAAGATGCATCATGAGGGCAGAGGCTAGAGGAAGAATGGAATTAAAATTCCAAGGCACCAAGAGCAGCAATGAGATACCAAGAGTGGCATGAAGGGCTCAAGATTCCATGAGTTGTGTAGCGAAGTATGGAAAGTGTTGTATTGCCAGGGTAATAAGAAGATTTAGAAAATACTGTAGGGGAATAGGATTTGTAAAGAACATCAAAGACAGCAGGAACAGAGGAAGAAGAACTCTAATATACCAAGAGTGGCAAGGAGCAGCAGTAACAGCAGTGGTGATGGTGATTGTGATTAGAATCAGAAACTGTAGGAGCAAAGCAAGAAGAGGGACAACAAGTCACAAGATGTACTGCTAGAGCTGTAGCAGGAGGAGGAATAGCATCAAAACCCCAAGGGTACAATGTGGGGAATTGCAAAGATCATGAAGTTATCAAAACCTCCAAAGTGTACGTGTAGGGAATCACAAACAATGCAAAGGCATCAAAACTCTTTTTGTATAGAAGGCAGGGAATTACAAACTGCAAAAAGACATCAAAACTCTCAAGGCATAGATTATGGGGAATCGCAAACAGTGCAAAGGCATCAAAAATCCTAGGGCATACAATGATGGCAATCACAAACAGCATAAATGCATCAACACCCCAAAAGCATACAGTACAGACAGTCTGTTGAGCTCGTGGACCCTTAATCCAAGCTAGGGTTGAAATAACATGCAGGGAGAAGCCATGCAAGTTCCTCCATCAGCAGATGGACCCAAATAAGCAGATGCCTGACTGGAGTTTCACCTTTATTAGCCCACATTCCCCTTGGGTTGAACCTTCAGGTGCCAGGGCTGGCAGGTCTTAGGTGGGGGCCTCTGATGATGATGATGATGGGGTCTGTTGAGGTAGCTGGGTTGGCATGGGCATATGAGGCTTGTATGATGGCAAGCAGAAGTTCATGGCAAGTGGTGGTTAAGGGTATTCAGGAGTCAAGCTGTGGTCATTAGCAGGGGGTGATCAAGAGTATCCATGATTCAAGCTGTGGTCAGTGGCAGATGGCAATAAAGAGTATCTGGAGTCAAGCTGCAGTCAGTGGCAGGTGGCAATCAAGATTATTGAGGAATCCATCTGAAGGGAAATGCAGAATGGATAGGCAGGGCAGGAAGGCACGGAGAAGAACAGGTGGGCAGCAAGGGAGATAGAGGCATACTTAAGGACTAATGCTGAAAAACTGAAGTTGAAGAAGAGAAGCTGAAGAACTGAAGCTGAAGAACTGAAGAACAAAGACAAGGATCACTGGAATTGTAGATGAGGAATGTTGGAGCAACACACACTACTGGAAAGTAGGGAGACTTGTTGCCGAGGCAAGGAAGTGGAGGTCTGGAGGGCCTTTTATAGACCTAGCTGTGTGATATCATCAGAGTGTGCCTTGGGACCTTTCCCACCATGGCTTCTTTAAATTGGTCAGAATCGGCCATGCACACACCTAGTAGAGGTGAGGCACCATGGAGTCAGTGAAGGAAGTAGTAGTTGGGGAGATGGAACATTAAGGCCCAGGGTCATCTCCCCACCGGATCCTAGGTGCTGGAATTTTCCCAAATTCAGTGGGCATTGAGCTAACAGATGTCCCAGGCCAGTGCAATAAGAACATAAGAAAATGCCATACTGGGTCAGACCAAGGGTCCATCAAGCCCAGCATCCTGATTCCAACAGTGGCCAATCCAGGCCATAAGAACCTGGCAGGTACCCAAAAACTGTCTATTCCATGTTACCATTGCTAATGACAGTGGCTATTCTCTAAGTGAACTTAATAGCAGGTAATGGACTTCTCCTCCAAGAACTTATCCAATCCTTTTTTAAACACAGCTATACTAACTGCACTAACCACATCCTCTGGCAACAAATTTCAGAGTTTAATTGTACGCTGAGTAAAAAAGAACTTTCTCCGATTAGTTTTAAATGTGCCCCATGCTAACATAAGTCCTGCTATTTATGGTGAAGCCTCTCCTCAGGGGACAAACAACTGCAACACATTTGCATGGGCTCTTCCAGAGGGGTATAGTTTGGAGAAGCAGGTGCCAGAGGTGAGAATGGCCATTGGAACCAGGATGCTAATGCAATGTTTATTGCGCTGGTGGTGGACCCTTGGCCCGAGGTGGGGTTGATCCTACCCGTAGGGCAAGCCCCATGGGTCCCCACCGTCGGGAGGCGGAGCAGACTAAGAGACAGAGACCGACTGGAGCTTCACCAATACCTTCAGGTTGAGTCCTTAGGTGCTGGGGCCGGCTGGTCTTAGGCGGGCCTCCATCAGATGACTCCCAGTGGCTGTTGTAGCAGGTAGCCAGGGACCAGCAGAAGTATTGGGGGGACCAGGTCCAGATGAGGTAGGGATCCAGAGGCCTGGGCGCCAAGGATGGGCCAGAAATAAGAGCAAATGACACCGGGCAGCAGAAGGCCAGAGCCTGACAGGACCAAGTCCAAGGAGACAGGTACAGTGGAGAGAGAGCCAAGGACAGGAATAAGTCCTGAACGAAGTCCAATGAAGCAAGGGTTGAAGCCAGTAATCAGTCCTGAGTGTAGTTCCAAATAAGCGAGGGTCAAAGTCAGTAATCAGTCCTGAGCGTAGTTTCAACGAAGCGAGGGTCAAAGCTAGTAATCAGTCCTGCGCATGGTCCAAAAGTAACAGAGGTCAAAGCCAGTAGTCAGCCTGAACGTGGTCCAAACATAGCAGAGGCCTGAACGTGGTCCAAACATAGCAGAGGTCAAAGCCAATAGTCAGTCCAAGCAAGGTTAGGGAGGAACCAGGAACAGAGTCAGGAACTGGGACCAGGAATGAAATCAGGAACAGGAACCAGGAACAATGTCAGGAACTAGGACGAGCAATGAGCACATGACAAGTGTGGAAACCTGTTGCCAAGGCAAGGAATGAATGGCGGGCCCTGCCTTAAATAGCATGGCCCGATGATGTCATCATCCGGGGCCACAGGTAGGATTCCTGCCGCGGCTCCTTTAAAAGCGGAAGAAGCACGCACGTGCACGCCTAGGAGGAAGCAGTCCGCTGGACGGCGGCGTCTCCCCGCGGAACACATGGGGAGACCAGCTGGGAACTAGACGAGTGCGTGGAAGTACAGGGAGAGCCAGAGGAGCCCACAGAGGGACAGAGAGGCCGAGGAGGCAGCGTGGGTGTGGGAGTGCAAGTGGCTAGCCACCGCTGCCAGGTAGGATGGGCCGGGTCAGGGAGACAGGCGCTGGAGTTGAGTAGGCCCAATCACGGGCCTGCCGTGACGGGGTCATGCAACAGTGTTTCTTTCAGGTGGGTGAACCTCATGTGCCCTCTGCTGGAGTTAGCAGTCAATCTTCCCAGATAGAATGATGAGTCCTTCTAAGGAAGCTGGAATTTCTCGAGCAGCGAGCTTGTCCTTATTCTTTGAGGAGATGCCCTCTAGAAAGATTGTCATGAGACAATCTTCCCATCAGTTGAGCTTTATAGCCAGGGTCCCCAGGGTTCTGAAGCCATGGCTGAGGTGGAGTAAGTAGGAACCCATGGTGGCCATTCAGCCAGGCTCCTCAAAGACGGTCTTAAACAGGTCAGTAAACTGTTGCAAGCTGTGGAACAGCTTGCAACAGTTTTCTGACCTCTTGCTGATGTTCCCAGAGGGGGGATGCCCGGGCTAGGGCTGTCCTGTCTAATAAGGAGAGAATACATATAGGTCGTCTTTGTCAAATCAACCAGAAATAATGGTGCTTATAAGGAAAAGTGCATGCTCCACTAATTCAGAAAACCCTGGCATTGCTTCGGGTCCCTGGCATACCAGGGCGGAGATGGCATTATGGTATGGGATGGCTGGAGGTTACAGGCAGTAGCAGCACTGATGCAGGAGGTGGAGGAGCCACCGAGGTAATGAGTGCATCCATTCATGTGGAGAGCCAGTCCTTAGAAAATGCCAATATCTCCAAGCTCTTCTGCTGGTCTTTTAGCTTATGAGCAAAGCCCGGGTTGGCCTGCAGGGATATTAAGTCTGCTGGATCCATGGCCTCGGTAATCTATTGTGCTCGTGGGCACTTGAGCTGAGGCAGGGTTGATGAAACCTGCAGGGAGGAGCCCTGCAGGTCCCCTCCATCAGCAGGCAGATGCAAATGAGGTGGAGGCCCAACTGGAGCTTCACCTTTACCAATAAATTTTCCCCTCAGGTTGAACCTTTGGGTATCAGGGCTGGCAGGTTTTAGGTGGGGGCCTCTGCTGATGATGATGGGGGTCTGTTGAGGTGGCTGGGTTGAAGTGGTCTATATGATGGCAGGCAGCAATTTGTTTTAGGCGACGGTCAAGGGTATCCAGGGGTCAAGCTATAGTCAGTGGCAATCAAGAGTATCCATGATTCAAGCTGTGGTCAGTGGCAGGAGGTGATCGAGTATGGGAGTGAAGCTGTGATCAATACTGGATATCTGGCTGAAGCGAAAGGCAGAACGGATAGGCAGGGCAGAAAGGCATGGAGAAGAACAGGTGGTCAACAAGGGAGGTAGAGATGTACTGAAGAACTGAAGAATGAAGACAAGTATCTGGAACTAGAACTGGAGAAAGAAGCACTGGAGCAAAACACACTACAAGAAAGTAGGGAGACTTGTTGTTCAGGGAAAGAAGTGGAGGTCTGGAGGGCCTTTTATAGACCTGGCTGTGTGATATCATCAGAGTATGCCGTGGGACCATTCCCACCACGGGTTCTTTAAATTGGTCAGAATCGGACATGCACACACCTAGTGGAGGCGAGGCACCATGGAGTCAGTGACGTCCTGCCACGAGGCAAGTTTGCAGTGCATTTCCACGAAGGAGAGCAGGGGCTGACAATAAGTTGGTGGTGTCCAGCTATGACCATGACCTGGCCCAAGAGGTGAGAGCGGTGGTTTGTGGGGCTAGCCATGAACCAATGAATGCAACATAATCACAAACAGCACAAAGGAATCAAACCCCCCCAAGGAAACATGAGTTCCAAAGGGAACCAACAATAGCTGTATGAACAGGTGGAAATCTCTCTTCCTGGGTAACATCAAGCTGTATGAACAGGATGGACTCTCTACCTGGGTAACATCAAGCTAGGTTGAGAGAACATTGCGCAAATCTCATCTTTGGGTGAGTTTTCTCAATCAGAAGGTCATCAAATCTTCACAAGAGACCACTGTTCTGTTCGTACATCTCACTTTGAATGTCAAAGTGGCCCCTAACCACTACACTAATACCTAAACCTTACCTCAAGTGACTAGGTGGGCCTCCCATAGAGATATAAATACCTATCTAGTGGGAGGGCATTATGGCTAGGCTCTCTCTCTCTCTCACTCTCTTCCCCCCCCCCCCCCCCCCCCCCCCCGTGCCTCTGATAGCTAGGCTGGCTCTCTGGGACCTTAAAACTACTAAACATTTATTTATGTATTTATTTAAAATCTTTTCTATACCGTCGCTAAGTTATATACCATCGCAACGGTTTACATGTAGGCACATATTTAATGGTCCCCCCAGTGGTTGTATGTAGGAAATACAACAATTCTGGTACTTATCACAAAGTGCAAAAAATTTATCGCAATGTACGCTAAGATAGCACTTCACATAGGTATTAGTGCAAATTGAAATAAACTGCCCATTACCAAAAAACACACCCCTTTTCCTATCGCATGCAATATTTAGTGCATTTTGATAAAACCAAGCCATAATTTGAAATGTAACATTACATAACTCTATGCAGACACAATCATAAAATGTTGTTTCATCTAATAATAAACATCAGCTGGTATAACAAGCAAAATATCAGAAACAGATGTCAATGGAGCTGAATGCTAAGGTGGCACTGTAAAGGTATTCATGAATATCCCCAAAGAAACCATAAAGAGGCATAATTTTATCCAAAGATGCGGCTTTTCTCCAAGGCAACATGAAAGACAAAACACTACAATATAACCAAGAAAGAAGCAGGGTAGTAAAACAAGGCCAGAATTGTAGAGATGTACAATAAAACAATAAGAAAGAGAACCATAGAAAAAGTGGGGTAGAACAAGAAATGTGTTTATCTTTTTTTTACATTTTTATTTGGTGGACAAAACACCCAAAAATAACAAAGAAGTAGGGTAAGTGAACTGGACCGGGATCCAAGCAACTGGACATGGAGGAATCAAAACATCCATGATGGTACATCAGGAGCATTGCAGCTAGGCAGACTGGCAGAAGTACCCCAAGGTGGTACGCCTGTTGCATGACAGCTAGCAGAGTGTCAGCAAGAGTTCCAAGGTGCTTTCAGTCATTTTAGCACTCACATGGAAATTCTGGAAAGCCCAGAAAAGGCAGATTGATTTTCAATAAACTAGTTTTTCAATCAACTCAGGTACCAGCCTTGAATGATGAGGGTTCATAATGCCCTGCCAATGAGAAGACAGGTTTGCTGGGCATGCTTATTGGTGGGCAGAAAAGCAAATGCTGAGCCACCTTGGCCAGACCATGGATTTGTGTGCCCAATATTTCAGTATATTTGTGTCCATGTCCTCGCTAGCATGTCACAGAAATTTCTGCTGGATTCTCCTTTGTTGGGGTAGAGTGAAGGTCTTTCTGGAACTCAGATCCTCCATGGTATATTTAAGGGGCTTCAGCATTTGTATCAGATGCCTCATCACTACCCAGTTGTGTTACAGGGGGCGATATATATCTAGCTCTATTTCTAGAGACAGATCATGAAAGCATGTCTGCTGTGGTGGAGTGAGGGTCTTTTACCCCAACACAGCAACAGAGCCAGCTATTCTAGCAATAGCCTGTATCAGAAGAGACAGTTCTATGGGGGCAACAAGGCTTTGGCATATTGAGGTGGGGGAGGAAGGTCTTATGTTCTTACTACTTTCAGGGGTTGCCATTGTTTCCTGTGCTACATCCCCATTCTGCCTTTGGCACTCCTGTATCTTTATCATGTATGTGAGATGCCAGGATTGGAGTGTCAGATTCCTCTTCACCTGAGGATCTCAAAGTGTGGCAATCATGTAAGTATTATTTTCTGTCAAAGATTTCAGTCTCATTTGCACCTGTTGCAACATCTTGCTTTAATTCCATCTTGCTCAGGAAAACCTTCTAACATTACCTCTAGAATATTTACTATGGGATGACCCCACCCAGGGTGGTACTTCTCGAACTCAGATCCTCTATGGCATATTTAAAGGGCTTCAGCATTTGTATCAGATGCCTTAACACTACCCAGTTGTGCCACAGGGGGTGATCCACATCTGTCTCTATTTCCAGAGACAGATCATGAAGGCCTGTCTGCTGCTCCATTATAGGGGTAGAATTGCAGTGGGTGCCAATAACTTGAATTGGTTGCTTATGAGATAATCCACATTTTTTCTGCCTCTCTTTGAGAAGCTGCCTATCCTTCAAGCTTTGAGGAAATTGCTCCACTATTTTCTTCTTCAGTACTGGAATCCCATGGTCCTTGGGCCTCAGCCGTAGAGCATCCCTCACTGCCAGTTAAATCAATTGTGTAAAGCAATGGATCCCCAAAACCCAATCTTCCTTGCCCTTATCATATTTGTACCCCTGTGAGTCACAAAAAAACATGCCTGAAGACTCCAACCTCTCTGGTCCAGCTGCCAACCCTCCAGCATTTTATTATGACTGATTGGATATTATACTAGGTTTGAGAGATAGCTATTACCTGGGTGTTTAGCACAGTGCACCACCACCTTGATGCTCTCTCCCTGCTAGAGCTGCTACCTGCTATTGACTGAACCAGTTCAAACCACTGTGCTGTCAGGGAGAGGTAATCATTTGTAGTGTTCATGCTGGTCCAGATATCACTGGTGAAATGCACGCTATTCCACTTTTCCATAGCCTGCATGCAACTATATCACTGGTTGGATATAGTGGATAACCTGCCTATAAAATGTGGTCCTGGATGAATTCTTTGCTTCCATGTTTACTAATGAAGATGTTAGGGAGATACCAGTTCCAGAGATGGTTTTCAAGAGTGATGAGTCAGATGAACTGAACCAAATCATTGAGAACCTGGAAGATGTAGTAGGCCAGATTGACAAACTAAAGAGTAGCAAATCACCTGGACCAGATGGTCTGTACCCTAGGGTACTGAAGAAACTAAAAAATGAAATTTCTGATTAGTTAAAATTTGTAACCTATCATTAAAATCATCCATTGTAACTGAAGACTGGAGGGTGGCCAATTGTAACCCCAATATTTAAAAAGGGTTCCAGGGGTGATCCAGGAAACTATAGACTAGTGAGCCTGATTTCAGTGTCAGGAAAAATAGTGGAAACAATTCTAATGATCAAAATCATAGAGCATATAGAAAGACATGGTTTAATGGAACACAGTCAACATGGATTTACCCAAGGGAAGTCTTGCCTAATAAATCTGCTTCATTTTTTTGAAGGGGTTAATAAACATGTGGATAAAGGTGAACTGGTAGATATAATGTATTTGGATTTTCAGCAGGCGTTTGACAAAGTCCCACATGAGAGGATTCTAAGAAAACTAAAAAGTCATGGGATAGGAGGCGATGTCCTTTTGTGGATTACAAACTGATTAAAAGACAGGAAACAGAGAGTAGGATTAAATGGTCAATTTTATCTGTGGAAAAGGGTAAACAGTGGAGTGCCTCAGGGATTTGTACTTGGACCGGTGCTTATCAATATATTTAAATATGATCTCTAAAGGAATACGACGAGTGAGGTTATCAAATTTGTGGATAATAGGGATGTGCAGAGGGACCGCATACGTTACATTCGGTATTCGTATTCATGAAGGGGCAGATACAATGCATTCAGCAAGGGGGGGCCCCGATCCATTCATGCGTTCCATTCTTATTTGCTTCCTGGCTAAAATTTAATTAACTACAACCCCCTACCCTGCTGACCCTCCAAAGACTTGCCAAAACTCCTTGGTGGTCCAGCGGGGGTTCGGGAGCCATCTACTGCACTCATGCCATCGGCTGCCGGTATTTAAAATGGTGCCGATAGCCTTTGACCTTACTAAGTCACAGGGGCCATTAGCTCCATTTTGAATACCGGCAGCCGACAGCCCGAGTGCAGGAGATCGCTCCCGGACCCCCGCTGGACTCCAGGGAGTTTTAGTAAATCTTGGGGGGGTCAGGAGGGTGGGGTTTTGTTTAAATTCATTCCTTTAGATGGCCAAATAATTCGGTGAAGATTTGTTGTATTCGTGGGAATCGCGATACGTTTCGCTTCCCCACGAATACAACAAATAAGGCCCTATACCTTGCGGATTGCAAATACGTTGCAAATGGATGCACACCCCTAGCAGATAATACAAAATTATTCAGAGCAGTTAAATCACAAGCAGATTGTGATACACTGCAGGAGGTGTTATTGCTGGGGTTAGTGGATCCTTGGGCTGGCCATGTGGATGAAGATTGGATGAGAAGAGAACTCTGCTAAGATGATACAGCCGGGAAACGGCACAGAGCTGGGAGACCAAGCAGGAGCTTCGCCACTAGAAGCCCGCGATCCCCCTGGGAGGAGCCCGTGAGGACCCGGGCTGCTGGGACTTAGGAGCGGTCTCCTGGAGCAGAAGTCCAGCTGAGTGGAGAACAGTCCTAGGATCAAAAACTGGCAGCAGGCAAAGAGAAATAGAATACGAACCAAAATCAAGAACCAGGAAGTCAGTCTGAGGGCTGGAAAGCAGAAACTGAAGCGAAGACTGGAACTGGCAAGGAAGCAGGATCAGGAGCTGAGGCTGGAACAGGTGAAAAAGCATGATCTGAAGCGAAGGCTGGAACAAGTGAAGAAACTGAATTAGGAGCACAGGTCCATGGACAGCAACAGTCACTCCTTAGAAAGAATGCTGTTGCAAGGCAACCACTTCAGTCAGACGTCGGGTTTAATATCCTGCCGGCGTCTGACGTCATCTCAGGGGCCGGCCTCGGTTTCATGCCCCTGTACCTCCAACTGCCTTCCCATTGTGTTCGCGCGTGCCTAAGGGAGGCGGAGCTTAGAAGCAGAGCTCTGCAGTGTCTCCCTCGTGGAGACGCTGCCACGGAAAGGGCCGAGAAGGCCTGAAAAATGCTGGACATGATCGCAGGACCCAAGGGCAGAGGAAAGTAAGGACCCGGTCGCAAGTCCAGCGATTGGGACTGCAACGGTACCCCCCTCTTATGCCCCCTCCTCAGAGGCCCCGGCTTACCAGGATAGTCCGTGTGGAATTGCTGCAGAAGGGCCTTGTCTAAGATGTTACTAGCTGGTTCCCAGGTATTTTCCTCAGGACCACATCCTTCCCAGGACAGAAAAATACTCCCACTGTCGATTGTGGAAGCGGACGTCTAGTACTTCTCGCACCTGTTATGTTGTGTCAGCTGTAATGGGAGTACCTGTAGGATCTAGTGGTTTGCGATGAAACTTGGAAAGAATCACAGGTTTGAGTAATGAGATGTGGAATACATTATGAATTCACAATGTAGTGGGAAGACATAGGTGATAAGATACCATCCCCACTCTCTCTGCCACTCTGAAGGGACCACAGAATTTAGGAACTAGATGTTGAGACGGTAACCGAAGGATCATTCATTATAGCAGGCACGTCCCACTGGAACAAAATGCCACCCCACCTCCGCCAGGAACCTTGCCATAAAAAATTCAAACAGAATCTCAAAACCTGGCTCTTCAAACTAGCATACCCTGACTAACCATCCACGCCCTAAGTTACACACCCGACCCTCACGCCCCCCCCCCCTACAGACACTCCTCTAATGAACCTTACAACCATGACCCCCCATCAACCACAACCCCCTCAACCCCACCCCCTCCCACTTCCCTATTCCCCATTCCTCCCACCATCCCCTCCTCCTCCTCCCAACCCAACATCCCCATCCTCCCCCTACCCCCCCTTATCCGCCTACTTACTTGCCACCTTGTGATTAATTAAAGAACCTATTTTCCTTCAACCTCCTTAAGAGTCACCTCTCCTTACCCGCCCTCATCCCTATCACCCTGTGAATAGTTAAAGAACCTTTTCTCCTCTACTCTCCTCAAGAGTTTTCATCTGAATAATGAACAGAAATTCAACTTGTGAATAGCTAAAGAACCTTTTTTCTAATGTTTATCTATCCGTATCTATTCTAAATTTTTGTAAAGCCTGTTGCTACGTTACATTACACTGTGAACCGAGGTGATGTTTTTAACGTGCCCCGGTATATAAAAAATTCTTAAATAAATAAATAAAATAAATAAATATTCTTGGTGCTTAACCAGACTTTATTACCTGGTAGGAACACCAGGGCCGATCGGCGATGTCGATCAGTACATTTCTTTGCAGTGACTGCAGCACTTAGTAGTTTCTTCTGAATTGAGTTCCAAAGATCATGGAGCTATTGTGCAGTTAACTGGGCTGCCGGAGATGGAACGGTTACTGGAAGAAGTAAAGGTGGCTTGAGTTGCATTCCATAAACTAATTGAAAGGGAGACTTCCCGGTGGCAGAATGAGTTCGATTATTATATGAAAATTCAGCTCAAGGTAATAATGTTACCCAATTATCTTGTCTTTAAGTTGCAAAAGTTCGGAGAAAGGTCTTTAAAGAGCGATTCATTCGTTCAGTTAGTCCATTACTTTGAGGATGGAATGCAGTGGTAAAATTTAACTGGATCCCAAATGTTTTGCATAGCGCCCTCCAGTATTCGGCTGTAAACTGCGGACCTTTGTCTGAGACAATATTCAGAGGCAGACCATGAATCTGGAAGATATGTTGTGTGAAGAGTCGGGCTAACTCTGGTGCTGAAGGGAGTTTGGGAAGTGGAACGAAGTGAGCCATTTTGGAAAAGTGGTCCACTGTGACCCACATGACCCTCTTTCCTTCGGAAGATGGTAAATCAACAACAAAATCTGTAGCTAAGTGTGTCCAAGGTTCCACGGGTATAGGCAAAGGTTGAAGAAGTCCTCATGGTTGACCTGGTAAAGGCTTCTGTTTCGCATAGGTAGGGCAGGAGCTGACATAAGTACGAACGTCCTGTCCCATACGAGGCCACCAATAATAGTGGGACAGAAGCTCCAATGTTCTTTCTCAACCAGCATGTCCACCGGTGAGGGAATCATGAGCCCATGAAAGTACTTTCCTTTGTAAGTGACGTGGAATCACTGTCTTGCCCATGGGACTTAAGTCTGTGCTTGCCATGTCAACTCTCACTGGATCCAGGATGTACTGTAGTATCTCCTACATCTCCTCTTGTTCAGTAGTATGAGACAATGTGTCTGCCCATATTTTCTTTGCTGCCGGTCTATAGCGAAGGGAGAAGTCAAAGCGACTGAAGAAAAGGGACCAGTGAGCCTGTCTGGGATTTAGTCATTGAGCTGGACATAAGAACTCTATGTTCTTGTGATCTGTGTAGACAGTAACAGGATGTAGCGCTCCCTCCAGCCATTGATAGCTAGAAGTTCTTTGTCTTCAATACTATAGTTTTGATCCGCTGTGGAGAATTTCTTGGAGAAGTATGAGCATGGAAGCAACTTCCCTTTACTGGAGGTTTGACTGAGAACTGCACCCACTGCAATGTTAGATGCATCTACCTCCACAAAAAGGGGCGCTGAGGATCCGGATGGTATAAACAAGTATCCAGCAGGAATGTCTTCTTCAAATCCTCGAATTCTTGGCAGGTGGCCATGGGCCACACTCTGGCATCAGCCCCCTTCTTGGTAAGGGCTGGTAGTTGTGCAACTTTGAGAGAATAATGAGGGATAAATTGTCTATAGAAATTTGCAAATCCCAGGAAGCGCTGTAAAGCTTTTATTCCCATCGGACGGGGCCATTCCTTAATGGCAGAGACCTTGTCTGGATCCATATAGAACCCTGTAGAGGAAATGATGTAGCCCAAAAAGGGGAGTGATTCCCGTTCAAACAGATATTTTTCTAATTTCGCATAAAGGTGATTGTCTTTAAGGATCTGTAGCACCTGTCTTACGTGTTGTCGATGCGTATCTAAATCTTGGGAGTATATCAAAACATCATCCAGATATAAAATAACCGATGAATGCAGCATCTCACGAAGTACCTTGTTCATCAGGTTTTGAAAAACTGCCAGAGCATTGCATAAGCCAAAAGGCATGACCAGGTACTCATAGTGTCCGTCTCTAGTATTGAAGGCAGTTTTCCATTGGTCCCTAGGGCGAATTTGAACAAGATTGTAAGCACCGCGAAGGTCGAGCTTAGTAAATACTTTAGCTCCCTGTAACCTGTCCAGAAGTTCGGGAATCAGGGGTAAAGGATAACGATCCTGTTGAGTAATGGCATTTAAGTCCCTGTAGTCGATACATGGCCTCAAAGATCCATCCTTTTTCCCAACGAAGAAAATCCCCGCACCAGCAGGTAACTTGGACAGATGAATGAATCCTCTGGCAAGGTTTTCAGTAATGTATTTGGACATGGCTTGTGTCTCCAGAAGAGATAGAGGGTATACCTGTCCTCGGGGAGGAGTGGTACCAGGCAGCAATTAAATTGCACAATTGAACAGATGGTGCTGTGGCAGGATCTCCGCTTTCTCTTTGGAACATACTTCAGCGAATTCTGCGTACTGTGCCAGTGGTGTTTTAGCAGTGTTCATTATGGCTACACTGGCCCATGACAGAGAGGCCAGGCAATTTTAAAAACAGTATGAACTCCATCTTGTCACTTGTAAAGTGACCCAATGAATAACTGGAGAGTGTTGTTGCAGCCAGGGTAACCCTAGTACTATAGGGTGAACAGCTTTCTCCAAGACCAGAAAGGAAATATTCTCAGAATGGAGTTCTCCAGTCCAGAGTGTGATGAGGGTAGTGGAGACTGAGATACTTCCTGGCAGTAAGGTGCCCCGAATGGAGGTGATCCGAAGTGGAGGATCATGGGGAAGAACCGGTAACTGAATTTGTTGTACCAAATCAGGAAGGATAAAGTTCCCTCCTGCTCTGGAGTCAATGAAAGTAAGTGTAGAAAAAGACCCTCCAGAGTATTCTAGGGTCACTGGGACAATACATTGAGGAGCGAAATTAACACAGCCTAGGAACAGCTCCCCTGTGGCACCTAGGCGTTGGCATTTTCTGAACGTTCCTTATATTGGGCCAAGAAGTGACCTTTGCTGCCACTGTACAGACAGAGGCCCAAAGCGCGACATCGTCATCTCTCCTTTGCAGTCAAAGGAGTCCTTCCCAGCTGCAAAGGTTCCTTTGCAGGAAGCTCTGAATGAGAAGTCGAATGTGATGAAGGAGACATTAGAGGCCTAGAAAAAGCGGGAGCCAATGATACTTGCCTCCACAATGGACGACCCTCCTTAGCCCATTGCTGCAGATGGCGGTCAATTCGCCCAGCCAACTCAATCAGACTGCTTAGATCATCAGGAAGATCTCTAGCTGCCAGCTCATCCTTGATGCGTGCGGATAGCCCTTCCAGAAGAACACCACGCAAGCTGTCCTGTCGCCATCCCAACTCTGTGGCCAACGTGCGAAACTCTATCACATAATCAGCTAAGAACCGTGGACCCTGTCACAGCTGTAATAGTTCCGAAGTAGCGGTAGATTGACGTGCGGGCTCATCGAACACTTGTTTGAAGTTTAACACAAATTGCTGAAGATTATTCAACAGAGGGTCATTACGCTCCCACATTGGTGAAGCCCAGTTCAGCGCTTTTCCATCCAATAAGGACATGATGTAAGCCACCTTCACCGAATCAGAAGGGAACTGATTTGGTAGGAGTGAAAATCTTATATAGCACTGGTTCAAGAATCCTCAACCGCTTTTGGCCTCGCCCAAATAGCGGGGCGGAGCTGGTAACTGAGTGGATGTGGTAGGCCCTGGAACCTGCACTGGAAGAGGCACTTGAGGCATCTGCGGAGGAGTGGCATCCAAACGGTTGGCAAACCGTTCAATGGTAGCTGCCAGGATGTCCAGGCAGTGTTGCTGTTGCAGACGTTGGGCCATTCCTGGAATGGCCTGGAGTCCCGAAATGTCCGCCGGATCCATGGCCTTGCAAACTGTTATCGCTGGGGTTAGTAGATCCTTGGGCTGGCCGTGCGGATGAAGATTGGATGAGAAAAGAACTCCGCTAAGATGATACGGCCGGGAGGCGGCATGGAGCCAGGAGACCAATCAGGAGCTTTGCCACTGGAAGCCCGTGATCCCCCTGGGAGGAGCCCGAGAGGACCAGGGCCGCTGGGACTTAGGAGCGGTCTCCCGGAGCAAAAGTCCAGCTGAGGATCAGAACTGGCAGCAGGCAAAGAGAAACAGAATATGAATCGAAATCAAAAACCAGGAGGGCTGGAAAGCAGAAACTGAAGCGAAGACTGGAACTGGCAAGGAAGCAGGATCGGGAGCTGAGGCTGGAACAGGTGAAAAAGCAGGATCTGAAGCGAAGGCTGGAACAAGTGAAGAAACTGAATCAGGAGCACAGGACCATGGACAGCAACAGTCACTCCTTAAAAAGAACGCTGTTGCAAGGCAATGACTTCAGTCAGACGCTGGGTTTAATATCCTGCCGGCATCTGACTTCATCTCAGGGGCCGGCCTCGGTTTCATGTCCCTGCACCTCCAACTGCCTTTCCCTTGCGTTCGTGCATGCCTAAGGGGGGCGGATCTTAGAAGCAGAGCTCTGCAGCATCTCCCTCATGGAGACGCTGCCACGGAGAGGGCGAGAAGGCCTGAAAAATACCAGACACAATCAAGGGACCCCAGGGCAGAGGAAGATAAGGACCCGGTCACAAGTCCAGCGACCGGGACCACAACAGGAGGACCTTGCGAGATTGGAAGATTGGGCATCCAACTGACAAATGAAATTAAATGTGGACAAGTGCAAGGCATTGCATATAGGTAAAAATAACCCTTGCTGTAGTTATACAGTTAGTCTCCATATTATGAGCTACCACCCAGGAAAAAAATCTAGGCATCATAGTGGATAATACTTTGACATTGTTGGCTCAGTGTACTGCAGCAGTCAAAAAAGCAAACAGAAAGTTAGGAATTATTAGGAAGGAATGGTTAATAAAACAGAAAATGTCATAATGCCTCTGTAGCGCTTCCTGGTGAGACTGCACCTTGAATACTGTGTACAATTCTGGTCGCCACATCTCAAAAAAGATATATTTATTTATGTATTTATTTGAGGCTTTTATATACCGACATTAGTGTACAAACATCATACCGGTTTACATTGTAACTGACAGCAGGAAAAGTACAATGAACAGGGAAGGGGGGGGTGGGAACAAGTAGTTGTAACTAGAAAAAATGCAGAGCAGGAGGAAATAAAGTGTAACTAACAATAAACATATCAAGTAATATGCTGTGGTGGAGCAAGAGGATTGGTAGAAACTTATATACAAGGAAGTAACTTATATACATGGGACTTATAAAAGGGTAGGTAAGGGCGCCAGTTAGCCATTAACTTGTAAGCGAGTATCAAGAGAGCATGGGAGGGCGAAGGGTAGGGTCTAGTCTGGGTAGGCTTGTTGAAAGAGGCATGTCTTTAGTTTCTTTCTAAATGTAGAGTAGCATGGTTCAAGTCTGAGCAACGGAAATTGCGCGATCCCTTGTGGAGGAGAGGTGGGCTTTTTTAAGAGATGGTACTTTGAGGGTTCCTCTGTTGACAGCCCTGGTGGGTTGGTTTCCAGTTCGAGTACCTCCCCAACATCCTCTTCAGTAAACACCGAAGCAAAGAAATCATTTAATCTTTCTGCGATGGCCTTATCTTCTCTAAGTGCCCCTTTAACCCCTCGATCATCTAACGGTCCAACTGACTCCCTCACAGGCTTTCTGCTTCGGATATATTTTAAAAAGTTTTTACTGTGAGTTTTTGCCTCTACAACCAACTTCTTTTCAAATTCTCTCTTAGCCTGTCTTATCAATGCCTTACATTTAACTTGCCAACGTTTATGCATTATCCTATTTTCTTCTGTTGGATCCTTCTTCCAATTTTTGAAAGAAGATCTTTTGGCTAAAAGTATTTGTTTTGCCTTCTTTCCACCTTAATGTGTGGAATACAGCTTGGCTGGGTTGGGAACCTGGTCATGAGCAGTCTTCAGCCTGCTCTGTCATTGGAATACCTTGGGGTTTTGTTTAAGAGAAAGCAGGGCAAGGTTTTCTTGCCAGAAGCTTATATTCAGAAGTTGATGGCACAGCTAAGTCTATTGATGAACACTCTGTGCCTGACTTGTATGGTCCTACCTGCAGGTACTTGGCAGCAACCCTGGAAATGGTATCATGGGCAAGAGCGCACATATGTGTCCTCTTCAGCACACCCTATTATTTTGTTGTAACCTGCAGTCTCTAGACCATTAGATTCAGCTCCATCTGTCTGTGAAGATCTCCTCCTGTTGTAGTGGTAGTTACAGCTGATTCATCTGAATAAGGGAATTTCCCTAGTGCCATGGGACTGGCTAGTACTGATGATGGATGTGAGCCTCCATGGTTGTGGAGCTCACTATTAGGGTTCGTCTAGCCAGTTGGTTATGACAATAGATGGATTTATGAATTATGGAAAGTGTTTTAAAGAGGAATGCATGCTGAGATGGGGAGCCAATGGAGGTCTTTGAGTATGGGGGTGATATGGTCGGATTTCTGTGTGTTTGTAATGACCCTCACTACAGTGTTCTAGAACATTTGTAAGGGTTTAATAGTAGAGGAGGGGAGGCCAAGTAGGAGGGAGTTACAGTAATCGAGCTTGGAGGATAGTGTGGCCAGGATGACAGTCCGGAAATCATGATAGTGGAGAAGGGGTCTGAGTTTTTTTAAGACATTGAGCTTAAAGAAGCCCTCTTTGAGGATAGAACTCTGGAGGCTAGAGTAGCAGACTTAGAGGAGCTGAGGTAGACAGAGAGGTACATTGACGAGACCTTCAGGGACATAGTAGCCAAGTCCCAAATCCATTCTGGCAGCCCCAGTGCTGCCTTGGATCAGAAAGGTCTCCCAGTAGGAGAGCATCACCCTGGTGTAGTAGGAAGTGATCCTGTAGCAAGGACCTGCTCTCCAGGTGATGTATTGTCCTCTCGCACTGAGGACAAATCTCCCAGGGCTACTGCCCAGGAGGGAAGGGTTAGGCCGGCCATCATAATTGGTGATTCGATTATTAGAAATGTAGATAGCAGGGTGGCTGGTGGACGTGAGGACTGCCTGGTAACTTGCCTGCCTAGTGCGAAGGTGGCAGACCTCACGCGTCACCTAGATAGGATTATAGACAGTGCTGGGGAGGAGCCGGCTGTCATGGTACATGTGGGCACCAACGACATAGGAAAATGTGGGAGAGAGGTTCTGGAAGCCAAATTTAGGATTTTAGGTAGGAAGCTGAAATCCAGAACCTCCAGTGTGGCATTCTCTGAAATGCTTCCTGTTCCACGCGCAGATCCCCAGAGGCAGGCAGAGCTCCAGAGTTTCAATGCGTGGATGAGACGATGGTGCAGGGAAGAGGGATTCAGCTTTGTAAAGAACTGGGGAAACATTTGGGGAAAGGGGAGACTTTTCCGAAAGGATGGGCTCCACCTTAACCAGAGTGGAACCAAGCTGCTGGCACTAACTTTCAAAAAGGAGATAGAACAGCTTTTAAACTAGAACAAGGGGGAAAGCCGACAGTCACTCAGCAGTGCACAGTTCGGAGAAATGTGTCCTTGAAGGATACTAATGAAACAGGAGAGTTAGGGCATCCCAACAGAGAGTTCCATTAAAAGCAAACATAGTTCATATGCCTATATGTAAAAAAATCACCAGAGCTAATGATTTCCGAATTATCCCAAACAACTGAAAAGAAGGTTATTAAAACAAGCAAAAAACACACTTTGAAATGTCTGTATGCCAATGCCAGAAGTCTAAGAAGTAAGATGGGAGAGTTAGAGTGTATAGCAGCAAATGATGAGATTTACATAATTGGCATCACAGAGACTTGGTGGAAGGAGGATAACCAATGGGACAGTGCTATAGCAGGGTACAAATTATATCGCAATGATAGGGAGGATCAACTTGGTGGGGGTGTGGCACTTTATGTCCAGGAGGGTATAGACTCCAAAAGGATAAAGATCATACAAGAGAGTAAATGCTCAGTAGAATCTATATGGGTAGAAATCCCATGTGTGTTGGGTAAGAGTATAGTGATAGGAGTATACTACCGTCCACCTGGACAAAATGGTCAGTCAGATGATGAAATGCTAAGAGAAATCAGGGAAGCAAACCAATTTGGCAGTGCAATAATAATGGGAGATTTCAATTACCCCAATATTGACTGGGTAAATGTAACATCAGGACTTGCTAGAGACATAAAGTTCCTGGATGTAATAAATGATTGCTTCATGAAAGCAATTGGTTCAGGAACCAACAAGAGAGGGAGCTATTGTAGAGATTACTTACCTGATAATCTCGTTTTCCTGAGTGTATGCAGATGGACTCAAAACAAGTGGGTATAGTGTGCTCGTGCTAGCAGTTGGAGACGGATCTGACATCAGCACGGGTACATATACCCCCACAGGAAGTGAAGCAATTCAGTAATCTTCCTTGCAAAGCTGTCATAGCTATATGAGTGCTGACTGATCGATTAATTACACAGGATTACCCTGACCGGTTGATGGTAGCTGGAGACCGCCAGGATTCTCAACCGGAAGGCGTCGACACCCGGCAGGGTGGATGCCCTATGTAGTAAAACCTGGCTTACCTTGAGCCTGTGAAATCCCATGTATACCGGCAGCTGGGCGGGATGCTGAGTCCATCTGCATACACTAAGGAAAACGAGATTATCAGGTAAGTAATCTCTACATTTCCTAGCGTGTAGCAGATGGACTCAAAAAAAGTGGGATATACAAAAGCTACTCCTGGACTGGGCGGGAGGCTGCCCGAGGTCCATGTAGGATTGCCCTCGCAAATGCTGTGTCCTCCCTGGCCTGGACATCCAGATGGTAAAATCTGGAGAAGGTATGGAGGGAGGACCACGTTGCCGCTTTACATATCTCAGCCGGCGACAGCATCCTCGTTTCTGCCCAAGAGGCCTCTTGCGCTCTGGTAGAGTGGGCCTTGACCTGTAGAGGCGGTGGTCTACACGCATCTACGTAGGCTGCCTTGATAACTTCTTTGACCCAGCGGGCGATAGTTGCCCTTGAGGCCGCTTCCCCTTGCTTCTTCCCGCTGTGTAAAACGAACAGATGGTCCGTCTTTCGTATTGCTTCGGACACTTCCAGGTATCTGGGCAGTAGCCTGCCTATGTCGAGATGGCGTAGAACTCGACCTTCTTCTGACTTCTTCAAACCGTCTGTGGTAGATAAAGAGATGGTTTGGTTGAGGTGGAAGTGCGAGACTACTTTGGGTAAGAAGGAAGGAACTGTGCGAAGATGGATGGCTTCTGGCGTGATTCAGAGAAACGGATCACGGCAAGACAGTGCTTGTAGCTCGGAGACACAGTGCGCGGAGCAAACAGCCAGTAGGAACACCATCTTCAAGGTTAACAAATGGAGGGACAGGCCTCGAAGTGGATGGAAGGCGTGTCCCGCTAGAAAGTCCAAAACTAGGTTAAGGTTCCACAGAGGTATGGGCCACTTCAGTGGCGGACGAATGTGCTTGACTCCTTTCAGGAAACGTGAAACGTCTGGGTGTAGGGACATGGCTGCCACTTCAAAGGCCTGCTTCAGGATGGCGTCCAGACGCCGGTCATGTGTATCCTTGACGGCCATCCCTCCTTCCACCGGGATGGTGGTGCGCTTCGCAATTGTGCTGACTATGGCGTCTACCTGAGGGCACGCCAACATATCTTTAGTTGCTGGGGCTAAGGGGTACATGCCAGCCAAAGCCCGACCCCCCTTGAATGGAGCCTCTGGCGCCGCCCATTCCAGATCGATTAGCTGCTGGGCCACTTGTAGGAGGGGAAAGTGGTGAGAAGTTTGGCGCAGGCCCTCTAACAGGGGGTTCACTCTAGGCTCCCCTGGGGCGTCACGGTCTGGAAGGGCCAGTTCCGACAGGCATTGCGAGATCAGGTCTGGAAGATCCACTCTGGGAAAGAAGCGCCGCATGGTCCGATAATGTTCTACCCCCGAGGGAAGCTCTCCCTCCTCGGGGGGCTCATCTTCTTCTGCCAGGTAGTCTGAATCCCCGTTATTGGGGCTATCAGGTGGCGAGTGGCCGCACCTAGGCCGCGAGGGTCCAGGGGCCGGGTCATTCTGTACGTACGGACCCGGTCTGGGAGCTGACTGCATCGTGACAAAGGTATGAATCCCTTTGAACAATTCCACCCAGGAGATCGAAGCCATATCTGGTCGCATGGGAACCAGGCCCCCCTGGTTCACTGGCTGCTCCCTGCTGCTTGCTGGCTCCGGAGTGTTCCCTGAGGAACCGGCAAGAACGCTGGGCTGTGACCGACCCTGGCCCGGGACTCCCAGGGCCTCTTCACATTGGGCACATAGGGAGTCTGCATCCTCATTCTGTGTGGCCCTGAGGTTACTGCCGAAGCCTGGTCACTTTTACGTTCCATGCCGCCGGTGAACTCAAGAATAGTCTGCGCTGTGCGCGAAACCAGGCGCCGAAACCCAGCGCTCAGCAACGTGCGCCGATAAACGTACGCCTATAAACGGGCGCCGAAGAACTCGCGCCTAGCAATGTGCGCCTATAAACGGGCGCCTATGAACGGGCGCCTAAGAACTTGTGCCTAGCAATGTGCGCCTATGAACGGGCGCCTAGCAGCGTGCGCCTATGAATGGGCGTCTCGCAACGTGCGCCCATGAACGGGCGTCTAGCAACGTGCGCCCATGAACGGGCGTCTAGCAATGTGCGCCTATGAACGGGCGTCTAGCAACGTGCACCCATGAACGGGCATCTCGCAATGTGCGCCCATGAACGGGCGTCTAGCAACGGGTGCCTATGAACGGGCGTCTCGCAATGTGCACCCATGAACGGGCGTCTAGCAACGGGCGCCTATGAACGGGCGTCTAGCAACGTGCGGCTATGAACGGGAGCCTAGCAATGTGCATCTAGCAACGTGCATTTATGAACAGGCACCTATCGCCGTGCGCGTAGCCACGGGTGCTTATCACTGCGTTGACCTTCCCGGTGCGCGTAGCAATAGGCGGGACACTTCAGACAGAAGCTGATGGTGAGCAGGCAGTTGGAATGGCGGCCCACTTAACTGGCCGCCCCAGAGGCATACTCTGTTTCTCCTCGGATCCTCGGAGACAAACAAGTAAATATATATATACGCCTTACCTTGTCTTCGGCGCTCCCCGGCTGCAACCCGGGTGGTCTCCGGCTGCAGGGGGAGAGGGCGAATACCTTCACCGCCGCGCTCGAGGAGGTGCACCTGTTGCCTCTAGGCCGCGCCCAAACTCGTCTTGCTCGGGGGCCAAGTCCACGCCGGGACCGAGGCTGCCTCTAAGCCGTGCCCGAACCCTTCTCGCTCGGGGGCAGGTCCTGCCGCGAGCCGGCCACCGGACCGAGGCACTTACCTCCGAGGGACCACGGAAATCCCCTCGGGAAACTCAACTGGGTGAGGGACCGACTGGTTATCACTGCAGGAGTGCGGGGCTCGTCGTTAGTAAATTTCGTCTAGGAATTTAGTCGTTAGAATTTGGAAGAACGCTCAGCGAGCGTGAAGGAGCACCAAACTGCTTTGGAGACGGAAATTACTGAATTGCTTCATTTCCTGTGGGGGTATATGTACCCGTGCTGACATCAGATCCGTCTCCAACTGCTAGCACGAGCACACTATACCCACTTGTTTTGAGTCCATCTGCTACATGCTAGGAAATTTAGATTTAATTCTTAGTGGAACGCAAGATTTGGTGAGAAGTAACAGTGGTGGGGCCACTAGACAACAGTGATCATAACATGATCAAATTTAAACTAATAACTGAAGGGGGACAATAAGTAAATCTGCAGCTCTAACACTAAATTTTAAAAAGGGAAACTTTGATAAAATGAGGAAAATAATTAGAAAAAACTGAAAGGTGCAGCTGCAAAGGTTAAAAGTGTTCAACAGGCTTGGACATTGTTTAAAAATACTAGGGGTGTGCATTCATTTTGAACTTAAATGTAAAACGCAACTTATTTTTTTTTTTAACTTAAAAAAGTGATGAGGCGAAAACGATCGGATTTCCAACGTATTCAACATAGCTATGTTGAATACGTTGGAAATCGCGATTGTTGATCCAAAATAAAAATTTAAACCCCTCACCCTCCTTAATCGCCCCTCAAGACTTACCACAACTCCCTGGTGATCCAGCGGGGAGTCAGGACGCCATTCCTGAACTCCTTTGCGAGGAGCACGTGACGTCGGCGCCACGTCGGAGTGACGCGGCGCCGACGTGGCCAAAAAGAACTTTTGGCCAGCTTGGGGGGGTCCCCCAAGCTGGCCAAAAGTTCTTTTTGGGCCCAACGAGGGTCCCGGAGCGAACCCGCGGGGAATCACGTGACGCCGCGTCACTCCGACGTGGCGCCGACGTCACGTGCTCCTCGCAAAGGAGTTCAGGAATGGCGTCCTGACTCCCCGCTGGATCACCAGGGAGTTGTGGTAAGTCTTGGGGGGGGGGATTAAGGAGGGTGAGGGGTTTAAATTTGTATTTGCACGTATGGACATAGACTCAACTTATGGAATTCTCCATATGTCCATATTGACAGCAAATGGGACCCCTTTTCGACTTATGGACTTATGAACTTAAACTTTTGCTCTGCACATCCCTAAAAAATACAATCCTAGAGGCGTAGTCCATATGTATTCCGCGCATTAAGAAAGGTGGAAGGAAGGCAAAATGATTACCGTCATGGTTAAAAGGTGAGGTGAAAAAGGCTATTTTAGCCAAAAAAACATCCTTCAAAAATTGGAAGAAGGATCCATCTGAAGAAAATAGGATAAAACATAAGCATTGTCAAGGTAAGTGTAAAACATTGATAAGACAGGCGAAGAGAGAATTTGAAATGAAGTTGGCCATAGAGGCAAAAACTCATAATAAAAACTTTTTAAAATATATACAAAGCAAGAAACCTGTGAGGGAGTCGGTTGGACCATTAGATGACAGAGGGGTTAAAGGGGCTCTTAGGGAAGATAAGGCCATTGCAGAAAGACTAAATTAATTCTTTGCCACCGTGTTTACTAATGAGGATTTTGGGGAGATACCAGTTCCGGAGATGGTTTTCAGGGGTGATGAGTCAGACGAACTGAACCAAATCACTGTGAACCTGGAAGATGCAAGTAGCACATTTAAGACTAATCGGAGAAAATTCTTTTTCACTCAAAGCACAATAAAGTTCTGGAATTTGTTGCCAGAGGATGTGGTTAGTGCAGTTAGTGTAGCTGGGTTCAAAAAAGGTTTGGATATGTTCTTGGAGGAGAAGTCCATTAATGGCTATTAATCAATTATACTTAGGGAATAGCCACTGCTATTAATTGCATCAGTTCACCAACTCGAGCGTACAAGGGAATCCTTGTGCGGTGGTAATCTTGTACGGAGGTATTTGATGAGGATAACCGATTTGCAGTTATCCTTTCTTTTACCTCCGTCTATTATTCTTTTTATTAAGGTCAAAAAATTATTTTTTAAGTGCTCTTTCGTGTGTTTTTTTCTTCAAATCCCTTCTCCCCTGCTGCTTTTCCGTCCCACTGCTAGTCTTTCATCATACTTATCAAGGGCATCGCCTGTGTTGATTTCTCATGGGGACGGAGCTGCTCGTCCGACACGGGCCATGTTTCGGCACAGGTGCCTGCTTCAGGGACTGTGGGAGAGTATGCCGTGTCCTATGAGGGGTTCACAGCATTCTAAAGTCCTTCAATATATAAAAGTATTTAATTGAACATCAAAACTTTGTGTCATATTTGTTCATTACTTTCCGATTTTTACCCACCTTATCTTGAAAAACTTACTTGTCAAAAGTTTCTGCTGTCTCTCGTGCGACGCCTTCTGTGTTTGCCTGGGCGTCTACTCTATTCTAGCTGTTCTTATATGCCTGCCTGGAAAATCCACCGCCCTCTCTGGCCAGAACGAGGCTATCTCAGGTGTGTACTATGAAGTGTTTAAATTCTATTCTAACTCTCATATATGATGCTGAGCCCTTATAGTAATACTACTGAGAAAATGAACATCTTAGCAACATGTTATGTAGTGTGTTGACTTGTAACCGTGATTAACTGGTGTTGATTTCGAGGGTTTTGCATAGTTTTTTGTAAACGACTTAAGAGGACCTGATGGAGAACTACAGCAAATCAGCAGCTAATTTCCTCCTTGTGTGAGGCGGACCTGGTAGTAAACCTGTGCGTACCACGTCCGCTCGCACTGCTTCTAACTCATTAGGTGTTGATAGGCGTTCCTCGGGCGGGGCGCTTATGCCGCGCCCGCCGTCGATGCTGGTGGGTGTTTCCCGGGCGGGGCGATGAAGCCGCGCCTTTCTGTAGATTAGCTGTTCACGTTCTTCTTTTCTTAATGCTTAAATCGGATGCCATGCTAGTTGTCTTGAGCAGATCATAAGAGCCACATTGGTGTACCTATCCATTATTAGTTTCATACTCTCTTACAAGTGTTCCGTTTTGATCTTAATGTTCTCTACTCAAGGTTGTTTATATGTCGGACCTAACAGAGGACTGTAAGCCTGCTGGTGTCTGGACTTTTGTCAAAAGATGCTTCTCCTTGTTATCAACACTTGATTGATGTTTATGAATGTGGATGATGATCGCAATATTATTTATGGCGGCTAACCCGCCCAGTATTTTGCTTCAGTATTTTGTTTCGACAGCACTGCTCATTCGTACTGGTCTAAACACTGTTATACAGGGCTATAGATTCATCGTGCCTTGTGATCTTTCAATGATCCAAAAATTCTTCAATTTTTTAGTGTTACTGCTAACCTAATTCGTACTGGTCTAAACACTGTTATACAGGGCTATAGATTCATCGTGATCTTTCAATGATCCAAAAATTCTTCAATTTTATTGTTACTGCTAACCTAATGGAAAACTAAAAACCCACTATTGTTGTGAACTCAAATTGCTATTGAACAATGGTCAAATTTATAATTTCCTGCATGAATGTGATTGCTGATGGTGTTCTCCTTAATGGTAGCGTTCACCTTGTTCTTCACCAATGATGATGGAGGTCAATACACTGTCCAATCTATTTCTCGATTGAGTCCTTTGGGAGTCACAGTGTCCCACATGTATATGAACTTCTGTTCCATCTGTATGAGTTTACTGTTGAAATCACCTCCCCTTGGATGTTCCTGTAATTGAAACAGTACTGCCACTTTAAACTCTTCCGGTAGATGTCCCATTTGCTGCCAGTGATCAGTTAAAGGTGCACCTTCGGTTTGATGTCTCAATCGGCTGACATGTTCTTGAATCCTATTTTTGACCTTCCGCATTGTTTTGCCAATGTACACTTTATGGCAAGTGCACCACAGTGCATATATCACTCTAGTAGATCCACACGTGTAATGTCCTTTGTAGGTGTATTTTCTCCGTCCCGGTATGTTTAACTCAGTGCCTACATGCATGAACTGGCATGCACTGCATTTCCCACATGTTTCTTGACCTCTTCGTGTGTCCTGCGTATGTATAGCTTCAGAAAGTAAATTCGAGTGAACTATCAAGTCCTTGAGGTTTTGCGCTTTCGTTAAAGCGAACGTGGGTTTTTCTTGAAAATTAGGGTGAACTTGTAATATAGACCAATATTTTAAAATGCTCTTTTTTAACATGTAAGTTTGAGGTGTATGTGGCAGTACACAAATTAATTTTTCATTTTCACTGCTTGTTTTCGGCTGGAGGAGCAAATCTCTGTTGGCCCATCTGGCTCGTTTATATGCTTTTTTTACTATGGCTGCTGGATACCCTCTCTGTAGAAATCTTTTAGTCATGTCTTCTGCTTGTGTTTTGAATTCTGTGATTGTGGAGATTGTCGAGAAATAGATTGGACAGTGTATTGACATCCATCATCATTGGTGAAGAACAAGGTGAACACTACCATTAAGGAGAACACCATCAGCAATCACATTCATGCAGGAAATTATAAATTTGACCATTGTTCAATAGCAATTTGAGTTCACAACAATAGTGGGTTTTTAGTTTTCCATTAGGTTACCAGTAATAATAAAATTGAAGAATTTTTGGATCATTGAAAGATCACAAGGCACGATGAATCTATAGCCCTGTATAACAGTGTTTAGACCAGTACGAATTAGGTTAGCAGTAACACTAAAAAATTGAAGAATTTTTGGATCATTGAAAGATCACAAGGCACGATGAATCTATAGCCCTGTATAACAGTGTTTAGACCAGTACGAATGAGCAGTGCTGTCGAAACAAAATACTGAAGCAAAATACTGGGCGGGTTAGCCGCCATAAATAATATCGCGATCATCATCCACATTCATAAACATCAATCAAGTGTTGATAACAAGGAGAAGCATCTTTTGACAAAAGTCCAGACACCAGCAGGCTTACAGTCCTCTGTTAGGTCCGACATATAAACAACCTTGAGTAGAGAACATTAAGATCAAAATGGAACACTTGTAAGAGAGTATGAAACTAATAATGGATTGGTACACCAATGTGGCTCTTATGATCTGCTCAAGACAACTAGCATGGCATCCGATTTAAGCATTAAGAAAAGAAGAACGTGAACAGCTAATCTACAGAAAGGCGCGGCTTCATCGCCCCGCCCGGGAAACGCCCACCAGCATCGACGGTGGGCGCGGCATAAGCGCCCCGCCCGAGGAACGCCTATCAACACCTAATGAGTTAGAAGCAGTGCGAGCGGACGTGGTACGCACAGGTTTACTACCAGGTCCGCCTCACACAAGGAGGAAATTAGCTGCTGATTTGCTGTAGTTCTCCATCAGGTCCTCTTAAGTCGTTTACACAAAACTATGCAAAACCCTCGAAATCAACACCAGTTAATCACGGTTACAAGTCAACACACTACATAACATGTTGCTAAGATGTTCATTTTCTCAGTAGTATTACTATAAGGGCTCAGCATCATATATGAGAGTTAGAATAGAATTTAAACACTTCATAGTACACACCTGAGATAGCCTCGTTCTGGCCAGAGAGGGCGGTGGATTTTCCAGGCAGGCATATAAGAACAGCTAGAATAGAGTAGACGCCCAGGCAAACACAGAAGGCGTCGCACGAGAGACAGCAGAAACTTTTGACAAGTAAGTTTTTCAAGATAAGGTGGGTAAAAATCGGAAAGTAATGAACAAATATGACACAAAGTTTTGATGTTCAATTAAATACTTTTATATATTGAAGGACTTTAGAATGCTGTGAACCCCTCATAGGACACGGCATACTCTCCCACATTCCCTGAAGCAGGCACCTGTGCCGAAACATGGCCCATGTCGGACGAGCAGCTCCGTCCCCATGAGAAATCAACACAGGCGATGCCCTTGATAAGTATGACGAAAGACTAGCAGTGGGACGGAAAAGCAGCAGGGGAGAAGGGATTTGAAGAAAAAAACACACGAAAGAGCACTTAAAAAATAATTTTTTGACCTTAATAAAAAGAATAATAGACGGAGGTAAAAGAAAGGATAACTGCAAATCGGTTATCCTCATCAAATACCTCCGTACAAGATTACCACCGCACAAGGATTCCCTTGTTCGCTCGAGTTGGTGAATTGTTGAAAAGGGAAAGAGGTTGGTTAGTGACTAATTAATTGCATCAGTAGCATGGGTTCTTCTTAGTGTTTGGGTAATTGCCAGGTTCTTGTGGCCTGGTTTTGGCCTCTGTTGGAAACAGGATGCTGGGCTTGATGGACCCTTAGTCTGACCCAGCATGGCAATTTCTTATGTTCTTAATATATTTTTTTAGGTTTAGTTGTTGGTTCAGAATGACTCCCAGGTCTCTTACACATGGCTGGGATGATATGACTTTGAAAGCTGTGTCATTAGAGATCAAAGGATTGGGGGGTTGGTGTTGGGATATAAGGAGAAGTTCAGTTTTGGTTGTGTTTAATGAGAGGTGAATATTTGTGAGAAAATTGTTTATGGAGGAAAGGCAAGTATCCAAAAATGCCAGGGCATCAGATAGGGAGGTATGAATGGGGATGATGATTTGTACATGATCAGCATAGAGGTAGAATTTGAGGCCGAGGTTCATTAGTAGCTGACAGAGGGGAGTGAGGTATATGTTGAATAAGGTGGAAGATAGAGAGGAACCTTGCGGGATGCCTTGGGACAGGGAGTAGGGTGAGGATTCGGCATTACCTATTTTGACAGCAAAGTTCCTGTTGGATAAATATGATTTAAACCATAGGAGGGCTAAACTTGAGATGCCTATTTCTGACAGCCGTGTGAGGAGGTGGTTATCGTGGATGGTGTCAAAGGCGGCGGAGATGTCGAGCAGGGCAAGAAGAAAGCAGTTACCCTGATCCATGCCTCTGATAACGTGATCGGAGAGGGTGAGTAGGAGTGTTTCAGTGTTGAGGTGTTTGCGAAAGCCAAACTGGGTTGGATGCAGTATCTTGTTGTTTTCAAGGTACTCAGTGAGTTGGGAATTAACTATCCTTTCCATAATCTTAGAAATAAAGGGCAGATTAAAGATGGGGCAGAAATTAGAAGGGTCTTTGGGGTCTAGCAAGGGTTTTTTAAGGAGTGGCTTGACAACTGCTAGTTTGAGAATGTCTGGGACGGAACCTTAGGAGAGGTATGAGTTGATAATATCAGTTGCAATGGAAAAGGTACAGAGAAGGGCAACCAAAATGATAAAGGGGATGGAATAGCTCCCCTATGAGGAAAGGCTGAAGAGGTTAGGGCTGTTCAGCTTGGAGAAGAGATGGCTGAGGGGGGATATGATAGAGGTCTTTAAAATCATGACAGGTCTTGAACGAGTAGATGTGAATCGGTTATTTACGCTTTTGGATAAAAGAAGGATTAGGGGGCACTCCATGAAGTTAGCAAGTAGCACATTTAAGACTTATCAGAGAAAATTATTTTTCACTCAATGCACAATTAAGATCTGGAATTTGTTGCCAGAATATGTGGTTAATGCAGTTAGTGTAGCTGGGTTTAAAAAAGGTTTGGATAAGTTCTTGGAGGAGAAGTCCATTAACTGCTATTAATCAAGTTGACTTAGGGAATGACCTCTGCTATTACTGGCATCAGTAGCATGGGATCTTCTTGGTGTTTGGGTACTTACCAGGTTCTTGTGGCCTGGTTTGGCCTCTGTTGGAAACAGGATGCTGGGCTTGATAGACCCTTGGTCTGACCCAGCATGGCAATTTCTTATGTTCTTATGCCACTTTGTAATTAGGGGCTAATAGGTGCAACAGACACTTAAAGTTCAGGTTCTCCATACTCTGCAGGGGCTGGTCATCCAGAGCAATAATTTTGCCGATACACCTAATTACTACTATCATATCACCTGCCTCTTGCTCTGGGATGTGACACAAAGCACAACATTTCCTCTGGGGTGGGTTGCCTGCCTCTGCAGAAAGTGGTCTAATTTGTTGCATTTTATCCATTTGTTTCAAACAAATACACATTCCAAAGAAACACATATTTTAGTTGTCTGGCTAGCATAGATAAAAGTAAACTCTTCTATTAATGCCCACTCACAACCACCCATCACAAATTGAATTCATCAACAGTCTTCGGTAGTCTACAAGCACTGATGGGCTTCATTTGATGCCATTTTTCCATTGCTGGAATGTCTGTCTTGCCATGCTCATTGCTCACTTCTCTGCAGTTTGGTGGAAAAAAATCTAGTTGGTGACATGTTGGTGGCATGTTGCAGCCACTGCTTTTGTTTCAACCAATTCTTTGTAGTTGTCTGGTTTGTTGTTTCAAACAAAATGTGTTAACATTAACTGGAAGGGTTTCCACATTGTATTTTCCTTGCAATGTAAACCAAGTCATTGATTTAGTCATAGATTTAGTCAAAGATGTATATTAGTCGTTTCTGGTTTAATTTCCCTTTTAACTCACTTATCCTCTGCAGTTCTCAAGTCAAATGTCAAATTTATTGGACATTTATACATGTTAATGTTGGTCCCATTCCAGAACGCCCATGACACACTCCAAATCCTCCACTTTTTTTCACACTTTCTGTTGCACACATGTACATATATATGCATAATTTGCTTGTTTCTAAATAACAATTTCTTGCGCTCGAGGCCTTTTCAGGTGACAAACTATTTTGAAATTCAAAGTTAAGTTTCAATACTTGGTGCAGTTACTTTGCTTGGATATTGATGCACAGTTTAACATTTTTTTTTGGTCATGTTTTACTTTTTCAATTTTTTGTATTTTTGTCTTTTTTATATTTGAGTTATATTTTGTATGGTTTGTGTTCTCCATTTGTGGTGCCTGTGTGAGTAAGTAAGTGTGTGCATGTATATTATTTTGTATTTATAGGTCCTCAGTGTCAGTTTTGTTAATTGTTTTGTTTGATTTTGGTGATCAGAGCTTGTGTGCTATATTGATTTGAGTATATTATTTTATTTATTTATTTATTTAAAATCTTTTCTATACCGTCATTAAGTTAGGTACCATCATAACGGTTTACAATAAGGCACAAATAATAATATTGGAAAACATAATAAAATCTATCATTAAACAGGTGCCAAGAATTTACGGTAACATAGCTTGTTTATAATTACTCATAATTGGAAGTGTTGTATCATGTTATATCATGTCCATTCTTTATTTTACCAGATTTTAAAATTCTAAAATCAAGAGCAAACATTTAAAATAAAAATCGAATATATACCCGTGTAGATTGGGGTAGGGTGCTTGAGTGTTCTGCAGATCACTTTTCTTATTCCCTGTGTTCTACTCTCCTATGTTGTACGCCTGTTTAAATAACCATGTTTTTAAATGTTTTCTGAAGGTTTTTATGTCTGTTTGTAAGCGGATCTCGATAAGCATGGAATTCCATAACATAGGACCAGCTAAGGAAAGTGTTCTTTCCCTTACTTGGGTTAGTTTAGCTGTTTTAATTGAGGGGATGGTTATTAATGCTTTATTTGCTGATCTCAGGTTTCTGTTAGGGACCTGTACGCGGAGGGCTGTATTCAGCCATTCAGCTTTTCCATTTGCTCAATGGGTAACCAGTGTAAATCTAATAGGGTTTCGGAGATGTGGTCTCTTTTGCTTTTACCAGTCAGAATTCTGGCAGCCGTGTTCTGCATTATTTGGAGTGGTCTAATCATTGTGTGTGGTAATCCTAGTAGGAGGGCATTACAGTAATCAGTGCTAGTGAAAATTAGAGCTTGTAACACTGAACGGAAGTTATTTATTGTAAGTAGCGGTTTTAGTCTTCTGAGGGTCATTAGTTTGGCGTATCCTTCCCTTACTTTCAATGATATGTGTTGTTTTAGGTTAAGTTCTGTGTCAGTTATCACTCCGAGGTTTCTCACTTTCTCTGAAAGTTTAATTGTTTGGTTGTTTTTGAGTATGATAGGGTTTTGGATGATTTCAATGTTTTTGCGTTCCAATAGTAGGAATTCTGTTTTCTCTATGTTAATCACTAATTCCATCTGGTTCAGTAATTGTTTGATGATATCCAGATACATGTTTGCTATGTTCAGTGTCTTTTCAATTGTGTCATCAATGGGTAAGATTAACGGAATGTCATCAGCATAAATGTAGTGTGTTATTTTTTCTCATATGTATGATTATTTAATACATTTGGTTTGATATGCATTTCTAAATAATTTTCTGCATGTCTTTTTGTTTATATGTTTACATGTAAATGACTAAATTAATTAAACCATTGTGTGTTTGATTAATTTAAAACACACCAAGGCCCAAATTTGTGTATTGGATGCAACAAGAAGGGGCTCCTCCATCTTTCACTAAATTACTGCAAAAAAAAAGAAAAAAGAAAGAAACTATGAGCAAGCACACCAAACTGCAAGAATTAACATTTTTCCATAATCATAGTATAAATGTTCATTTTTTAGTTTCAACACTGAGATAGGCAGAAATATTATAACTGATGTAGTTTAGGAACATTTGTAGCTCTGCCCAGCCAGCTAGGTTGTGGCTGTAAATTTGCTAAAATTAACTTAGCAAGCTATAATATAACTGTCTATAGTCAGCCACATATACAACAGGACATTTATGGAAGAGAGAGTTCCCTTCACTCACCCAGGCAGACCTTCCGCAACCCCCAATTTTTGAGTGACTGGAAATCTACTATATATTTAGCTGCTTAGTAGTAGTAACATAGTTACTACTGCTGCATAGTTAGGCAGCTAGATCCTTCTGAAAATCTAGTCCTGTACATTTATGCATTTTCATATATACAAAATGATAATTATTATACTGTAAACCTCCTGAGGTAGGGAAAATTCTTCTGTAGCACTCCCAGGTGCCTCCTGCTACTGAAAAGTACACAGTAACAATGCTTTTTTGTTGTTGTTGTTTTCAGGCGATACTAGATGGAAGTACTGGGGACACTTATGCCCTTCCTCAGAGACCTACACAAAAGGGGGGAGGGGGAGAGATACCTTACCCCAACCCCTTATAGACCAAATAGCCTTCTAGAGGGCTATTTGGAAATTTTGAGAAACCCTACTTTGTCATTATTTCTCCCAGAGATTGGGAAGAGAAGCTAGGACATACAAATGAAAGAAAACTGTTTTTCTTCAGCAGGTAGGTTGGATATTTCATGTAAACAAAAACCAGTATAAAAAACTGTACTATTCAAAGAATACTTTTGACGAGTGCAACAATTTTTATTTATTCTTTTCTGTTAATAAAGAAGAGTGACTGATTATCAAAATGATGGAGCTTGCTAAATAATAGGTAAGTCACAAAACATGTAGATGCAAATACAACTGTTTTATGCATGTTCTAAAACATATCTTTCGTTTATCAAGAAAAATATTTTTTTTTTTGCTAACGGGTATTACTTCTCTTCTAAAAAGATGTATTGCTACAAATACATTCTTTTTTCACTCTTATTTTTTCTTCTATTCACAACGGAAGACATATTCAGTAGGTCAAATAGTGCATAAGGTGTCTCATATATTCAGTAGGATAAATGTGTTGTTGAATATACTATCCTAAAGTTATTCAGCCACATATAGCCCTGGCCAATATTTGAATATGGCCATTTAGTAAATAGTGCTTCTTTGAAAAAAAAAAGTTGCAGGCCTCCCAGCCCAATTTCCACCTCTCCCACCACAAAAATCTCAACCCACTCATTGGCCAGGACCCCTCCCAACTCTTAATTGTTTAAAATTTAGAGGTATCCATGCCACTAGGCCCAGACCTCCAGCCCTCCCCCTCATTCGCACTAAGTATACATTGAAATCTCACTTCTCCCTGCCCAAACACTTTCTTCCATGCCAACAATGTCCCCCAGAATTTCTCTCACTCATGTGGAACCTGAATAAGGGCCCCCTGTATTTATGCTGGGATCAGTGTGCAATGATTAAATACAGGAAACATTCTCAGCAAACATGACTTCTCAGTTGCAGGGTACATTGTCAGCCCTCATTATTCATGGCTGGTGCCAGATTTGTTGGAAAAATTGGTCTTTTTGCAAATCAAACTTTCTTTGCTAGGTTTTCCATTATTTCCATATGAGGAACAGAAGGACTAGGCATATTGCTGCTAATCTGCCTTGCCGCCATGCCCCTAATGCTATATCATGGGGGTCTTGCTGCCACTCTGCTTTGCTGCCATGTCCTAGCACAATACCTTGATGATCATGCTGACACTCTGCCTTGCTGATATACTCCTAATGCTACACCTTGCAGGGGTGGGGGGGAGGTGGTGTCTTACTGCAACTCTATCTTGCTGTTGTGTCCCAATGCTATATCTTGGATATCTTTCTGCCATGCAATAACTTAGGGGTTTTGATGTCTCTATGCTATTTGTGGCTTGGATCACAGCCTCTTTCTCCTACCCTGCTTCTTTCTTGAATATACTTGAGTATTTTGTCCCTAAAATAAAATGTAAAAAAAAAAAAAAATGTTCTCCCTCCCTACCTTATTTCTGGTTCTCTACCTTGCTGTTTTGTTCTACCCCTCTAAGATGCTGGTCTAGTTCTCATACCCTGCTTCTCTCTTGTTTATACTGGGGTGTTTTGTCCCCAAAAGAGATAAGGATTAAAAAAAGAAAAAAAATGCAAGTTTCTCCTCTGACCCCCACCTTTTTCCTGGATCTAAACATTGCTCTCTGATTCTACCATTGTTAATGCTTTGCATGTTGCATGCTTTCTCATGGTGCTTTGGAGAACACTGTACTATTTTGGTGCTTTGCAGTGCCTTGAGGTATTCATGCCATTGTTGGTGCTGCATTTGCTGCTCTTTAAGCTGTTCATTATTGGAAGCCTTTGCACGTCTCATGATGCCTTGGGGTTTTTGATACCTCTGAGCTATTTGTGGTACCCTACACTCTATACCTTCTGGATTTTGATGCCTCCATGAAGTTTGCAATATGCTATATTCTAAACTTCAAGGGTTTTGATAACTCTATGCTGTTTGCAATATCACATACTCTATGCCTTGGGGATTTTGATCTTTCTTGTTGTTTGCAATATTCTGCATTCTATGCCTTGAGGGATTTTATGTCAATGTATTGTTAGTGATACCTCATACTCTATTCTATTAGGGGAGTGATACCTATATGCTTTTTTTTTTTTTTGATACTCTACATTCTATGCTTTGGGGTTTTGTTGCCACTCTGTCTCTCACTCTGTACACTTCAATTGTGTCTTCTAAGCTGCAGCTACTATTAGCTTCAGAGAGAGATTGCAGTGAACACCAGCCAAAGCCTTGATTATTTCTTCCCTGTATAACAGTTTGTGCATGTGCAAAAGGATTCAGCACACATACACAATGTGGGGCAGATTTTCAAAGGGGTATGCACGTAAGATACGCGCGTACTCCCCAAAAACCTGCCCCAAGTTTCCCCTCTGTGCGCCAAGCCTATGTTGATTAGGCTCGGTGGCACGCGCAAGCCCTGGGATGCGCGTAAGTCCCGGAATTCCTGGGGGGGCGTGTCGCGATGGCGCGTCATATGGGGGCGGGGCCACAGGCGTGGTTCTGGTCTGGGGCATTTAGGGGGTGTGGCCGAGGCATCCAAAACTGCTCCCAGGCCGGGGAATCGCATGGCCGGCGCGTGCGAGTTATGCCTACCTTGGGCAGGCGTAACATTTCAAGCAAATGTAGGGGGGTTTAGATAGGGCTGGGAGGTGGGTTAGGTAGGGGAAGAAGGTGTGGGGGGGTGGAAGGAAAGTTCCCTCCGAGGCCACTCTAATTTCGGAACGTCCTCGGAGGGAACGAAGGCAGGCTGTGCGGCTCGGCACGCGCAGGCTGCCAATTTTGCGCAGCCTTGCACGCACCGACCCCGGATTTTAAAAGATACATGCGGCTACAAGCGTATCTATTAAAATCCAGCGTACTCTTGTTTGCACTGGTCGTGCGAACAAAAGTACGTGCAGGCATAGTTTTTTTAAATCTGCCCCTGTATGTGACTCATTTTTATGCACACTGTGAAAGTTACTGGAAGTAGTATTTTACCCTTCTCAGCTGGTTCTCAAAAACTTCCATTTTATTCATTTGAAATTTTTCAGATCTTAGATCTATTTTTCCCTCCATTGATTTTAAAAATGTTTCCATTTTTATTACTCTATGTCCAAATTCTGAGTCTTATTAATACTTTCTTGCATCATGGTGGTTAACATATTAATAGATATATCATTTTCGCCGGACTCACCTTCTAGCCTGGACCCGATCCACCTTGCAGGACCCGATCCAGCCAGCAGCTCAGCGACCTGAGGATCACGCTGCCTTCCCCTCCCTGAGCTGCAAGCCACCAACCAATCACCGGTAAGAGCTGCGCTGATGTCAGTGCCTGGGAGGGAGGCAGGAAAGAGGGAAAATAATTTGAAAAAAAGCCCTTAAAGCAGGGCTACTCCCCGCGGCACTTCCTTTTCGTCGGACTCACCTTCCAGCCTGGACCCGATCCACCCTGCAGGACCCGATCCAGCCTGCAGCCCAGCAACCCGAGAACCATGCTGCCATCCCCTCCCTGAGCTCTGAGCCACCAACCAATCACCGGTAAGAGCTGCGCTGATGTCAGTGCCTGGGAGGGAGGCAGGAAAGAGGGAAAACAATTTGAAAAAAAGCCCTTTAAAGCAGGGCTACTCCCCGTGGCACTTCCTTTTTGCCGGACTCACCTTCCAGCCCAGACTCGATCCACCCTGCAGGACCCGATCCAGCCTGCAGCCCAGCGACCCGAGGACCACGCTGCCTTCCCCTCCCTGAGCTCTGAGCCACCAACCAATCGCCGGTAAGAGCTGTGCTGATATCAGCACCTGGGAGGGAGGCAGGAAAGAGGGAAAACGATTTGAAAAAAAGCCCTTTAAAGCAGGGCTACTCCCTGCGGCACCGTGTGCTAGGCGTTGCGTGCCGAAGGAGCACTACAAAGGGGCCTGCCCCTTTGTGCGCCCCTTCGTGCGCACCAGAATGCTGCTCAGTAGTAGGGATGTGAATCGTTTTTTGATGATTTAAAATATCGTCCGATATATTTTAAATCGTCAAAAATCGTTAGGGCCACGATACAATACCAATTCCCCCGATTTATCGACAAAAAATACTAAATCGGGGGAAGGGGGAGGGCAGGAAAACCGGCACACTGGACCCCCAGGTAATTTAAGGCATTTGGGGGGGGGGGTTCGGGAGGGTGGGGGATTTAATTTAAAGGGTCGGGGGTGGGGTTTAGGGGGTTTTAGTGTGCCGGTTCACGATTTTAACGATTTTCACGATACTCTAAACACCCAAACGGCGACGATATGATTCCCTCCCCCTCCCAGCCAAAATCTCTACTCAGTAGCAATCTTCATCCCTCAAACCCTAGCAGTCAGTCTTTCACGCAGCTACAGGCTCTCACTCAGCATTCTGTCAGATGGACTCTCTCTCAATGATGTATTCTCTCTCAACATTCTAACAGCACTCCAACAGATGGATCCTCACTCAGCATTCAACCACTCCCCAGCCTTCCAGCAGACAGACTCTCACTCAATACTCATCTACTTCACACCACAACAAGAGAAGCATGACACAAGGCTACCCTATCCCCATCATTCACCACAGTCTCCTCACCAATGGAAAATCACCCACGCATTCCCGGTCACGCTCAAACAGAATCCTCATCTCAATCATGATCTCCCCTTTCACCCAACTCCTAGGTCTTGCATTATTCTCATTGATACTCTTCAATGCACAATCTCTCACAAAGAAGTTGCATATTCTTAATGACTATCTCCTTGACTCAAAGCCAGACATTTGCTCTATTACAGAAATCTGGCTCAAACCCACGGATATTACCTTGATAAATCAGCTACCTACACAACTTTACGATGTCTTCTCACTTCCCAGACAAAAAAAAGAGGTGTAGGCCTTCTTTTAGCTGCCAAAAAATAGCTGGGGTTAACCCTTCAACCAGCCAAGGATGCATCTAAACTAGAAGTAGGCCTTTTCAAATCAAACTTGCTTCAAATCCTCCTCATATATGCTCCACCAGGACTTCTAGACTCAAATGCCTCCCCCATTGTAGAAACCATAGCTAAGTATTTAAACTTGGATTCCCCTGCTATGATCTTAGGGGATTTCAACCTTCACGTTGATTCAACCCCACTCTCTACCAACTGCAAAGCATTTCTCACCTCCCAAACAGCCATGGGCTTCAAACAAATTATTAATAAGCCCACTCATAAAGCTGGCCACACACTAGACCTTATTTTCATTAACTCTGGCTTCACACTTTCCACCCCTCCGGAATGCATCCCAGTCCCCTGGTCTGACCATTCACTGATCTCCATCACACTCACAAAGAAAGAAAGTCCTATCTCTCACCCCCTCCAATTGACATTTCACTACAGGAGACCGTGCACTGATGTCCTCAGTGAACTACTAGCCAAAGAACTTCCTAACCTAGAAGTCTCAAACCCTAACTCAGCCCTACTCTCATGGCACAGCATCACGGAAGCAGTAGCTAATAAATTATGCCCACGTTCACAAAAAAAATCAGCCCAGCTCAAAAAAATAAACAACCTTGGTTCTCCAATGAATTCTGAAAACTTAAACAAGACCTGAGACAGAAAGAAAACAAATGGTGCAAGACCCCCTGCCCCAGCACGCTAGCTGCTTACAAACCCACTCTCCACTTCTACAGGAACTCAACACTAAGAACAAAAAGATTTTTAAGCTCTTAGAATCCATGACCTCGTATTTGATGCTAAGGCACTATTCTCCTACGTATCTGAACTCACAAAAACCACCACCCCGTCCATCCCGGATGACCAAGCACAATCTAAAGCCAACGAACTTGCCTCCTTCTTCCAGAGCAAAATCTCCAACCTCCTAACACGCCTACCCCCCCCAGCCCCACCCCTCCTCCCATCTTCTTCTCTTCTCTCTAACAAGAGAGCCTCACTGGAATCCTTTGAACCCACATCTGCCATGGAGATTAAAACCATACTAAAGAGATTGAAGCCCTCTACCCATCCTTCCGACCAAATCACGACCAAACGTCTCCTACTGGTGCCAGACACTATCTCCAAGCATCTGGCTGATATTATAAACTGCTCGCTATCACAAGGAATCTTCCTGGATGCACTAAAACTTGCCACCCTCAAACCCCTTCTTAAGAAAGGGGTTTGAGGGTGGCAAAGACCCCAGAGACCCCAACAATTTCCACCTTATCTCCAATCTGCCTTTCGTCGCTAAGATCATGGAAAAATTAGTCAATACTCAACTCTCTGACTATCTCGAAGACAATAAAATACTCCACCCAACTCAATACGGATTCCGCAAATCGCTAAACACCAAAACCCTCCTCATCTCCCTCACAAACCACCTCTTCATGGGATTAGACAAAGGACACTCCTTCCTGCTAGTGCTCCTCAACATCTCGGTAGCTTTCGACACGGTGAACCACTCCATCTTCCTAAATCGTCTATCCGACATTGGGATAACTGGAACGGCCTTTAGATGGTTTGACTCCTTTCTCAGTAGTAGAGGATATAAAGTCAAAATCAACAACAAAGAGTCCCCACTCATCAATTCTTCACCAGGAGTATCCCAGGGTTCCTCCCTGTCTCCCACCCTCTTCAACATCTACCTCCTTCCCCTCTGCCAGCTGCTAACAAGCCTAAAACTAAAACACTACCTCTACCCTGATGATGTACAAATCCTGATCCCTATAACTGAATCCCTTACGAAAACACTTAAGTTCTGGGACAACTGCCTACAAGCCATCAACCTCCTACTCACCAGCCTAAACCTGGTACTTAACTCTGCCAAAACAGAACTCCTCCTCATATCCCCTGAATACAGCGATATTCCTCAGCTGACCCACCCTAACACTTTAATCACACAGGCAAGAGATCTTGGAGTAATAATTGACAATCATCTGAACTTAAAAAAGTTCATCAACCAACTTTTAAAAAGAAACTAAAGACATGGCTGTTCTGCCGAGCCTTCCCCGCCACTAGTCCAACAGCCTGACTTAGAATTGTCCCAGCAATCATGTAAATAAACAAGCGCTAAATCATGTATATAAGTTATCATAAGGACGCTTACAAGTTATCATGAGGACGGCTCCTTGCCTCCCTCATATACTCCCTTGTATATTATACTCTATCTTTGTTCCCCTTCTTATTTCCTACTCCAAGTTAACGCATCCTTGTTATAATGTAACTTTATACTCCTTCAAATTGTCTCTTGTTATTGGTTAGTTATAGTTACTGCTTGTTCGATGTAAACCGAGTTGATTTGATTTGTATCAAGAAAGTCGGTATATAAAAGCCTTTAATAAATAAATAAATAAACCACACGTCCAAGGACTGCATCTACAAACTATAGGTACTAAAAAGACTTAAACCTCTTTTGCACTTTCAAGACTTCAGATCTGTCCTACATGCCATTATATTCTCCAAGATAGACTATTGCAACTCCATCCTACTAGGTCTCCCCGCCTCCTCCACCAAACCTCTTCAGATGCTCCAGAACGCAGCCGCTAGAATCCTAACAAACACTAACAGAAGAGATCACATTATGCCCATTCTCAGAGATTTACATTGGCTACCAATAAGCTTTAGAATCCTTCACAAATCCCTTACCATCATTCACAAAACCATTCACCACCAGGTCCCCATCAACCTGCAACTTCCACAGCCTCAACACCTCTTCAAGACCTATCAGGGAAGCTTACAAAGGATCCCTGCACGCCCCTGCTACCAAATCACACATCTGTAAACCACTAGAGAACGGGCCTTCTCGACATCTGGACCAGCCATCTGAAATGCTACCCCCCCCCTGGTTTCTCAGGGGGGGGGGATAGCCAGAGGATGTGGTTAGTGTAGTTAGTGTAGCTGGTTTCAAAAAAAGGTTTGGATAAGTTCTTGGAGGAGGTCCATTAATGGCTATTAATCAATTTTACTTAGGGAATAGCCACTGCTATTAATTGCATCAGTAGCATGGGATTTTCTTAGTGTTTGGGTAATTGCCAGGTTCTTGTGGCCTCGTTTGGCCTCTGTTGGAAACAGGATGCTGGGCTTGATGGATCCTTGGTCTGACCCAGCATGACAATTTCTTATGTTCTTATGGTCTACTTTTGAGTCAGGTGGCAGCATTCCACTTCTAGGTGCATTAAGGGAGTAAAAGCAGTCATTCTACTCACATCCAATATTAGTTAAATATAATGCAACATACTAGTATGGATGTCACAGTGCAAGCTACCGTGCACATTCAATTTTGTCATCATATTTCTCTCTATAGTTTGAGGATCTGAAGAAGAAGGCCCGGGAGCTGTGCTGGAAGAGATGGAGATGGCTTCACTGGTTGCAAAAAAGGTGGGATGGGGCCAGAGGTAAGTTCATGATTATGACCATCAGGGGGAGTTTCATGGGAACGGGACTATCTATGTCCCTTTCCCATGATCAACCACACTGTTGACCTATTACTCTGCATGACTCTGCTCTGCCTTCATCTTAAACAAACCCTTATTAACACATACATCTATTCCAGAGATGCTGCAACAGGCAATTCCCCCCTCCCCCAGCTACTTGGGTTTTCAAGATAACTCTAATGAATATGCATGAGATTTATTTTCAAGCACTCCCTCCTATTTATGCAAATATTTTTCATGTATACTCAATTGGAATATCCTAAAAACCCAACTGGCTGGGGAGGGAGAGGGCATATCAGAGGTCCTGTTTGAGCACACCTTATTTAGTTATTTCTCTGAGTCACAGGTAACACTGTCATGAAACATTACTTGGAAGGCATCTTCTTTTATTTATTTATTTATTTATTTATTTATTTATTTATTTATTTATTTGACAGGTTTTATTGACCGTCGTTTAGTTGCCACTTTCACAACGGTTTACAAACTTTAAGAAAATTAATACATCATTTTTTATAATAACATTAAAAGGCATAAAACAAAAAAAACAGTCAGCACAGGTTATTAACAATAAAAGTAACAGATAAAAGATAAAACAAATAAGAGGTAAAAGGTAAAAGCACTGAAATTGTTTTCAAGCATCTGTACTGTAGGTCTTTTTAAATAAGCATGTTTTCAGGTTATGCTTAAATATCTTGAAATCTGATTGTAGTCTCAATTCAGTTGGCATTTCATTCCAAAGTTTTGGGCCTGGTAATGATATGGCTCTCTCCCACACTGATGTTAATTTGGCTGTGTTGACTGATGGAATGGACAATAAACCCTTATTTGCCGATCTTACATTTCTCTGCGGCGTATGAAGACGTTTTGCAGCTTTCAGCCAATCATTATTTTCTCCAAAGATTATTTTGTGTAAATTACATAAGGTCTTAAATTCTATGCGTGATTCTATTGGAAGCCAATGTAGTGCCATCAAAACCGGTGTTATATGTTCATCTCTTCTTTTTCCCATTAATATTCTTGCGTGCACTATTCTGCAGCAGTTGTAGTGGCCTGAGTGTTGATGCAGGAAGCCCCAAGAGCAAAGTATTGCAATAATCAGTACCCGCAAAAATCAAATATTGTAAAATTGTCCTAAAATCATTTTGTTTTAAAAAAGGTTTTAGTCTCTTCAATGTCAACAGTTTAAAATAACCATCCTTTATTTTCTTTGATATACGCATTTTAAAACTTAAATCTGATTCTAAAATAACACCTAAATCTCTTACATTGCTCTTAGGAGTAATTTTGTCATTTTCATTTAAGATTAATGGGGGTAATATATCGTTTGATTGTTTTCTTTCTAGTAGTATAACTTCTGTTTTCTTTAAATTTAATACTAACCTCATTTGCTTTATGAGTTGGTTGATAACGGTTAAATACATATTTATCAATTTGTAAGTTTTCTCGATAGAATCATTTATTGGAACTAAAAATTGTATGTCGCCTGCATAGACATAATGATTTAGAACTAATCTGGCCAGCAAGTGACGCAGTGGCAACATATAAGCATTAAAAAGAGTTGCCGACAAGCATGATCCTTGTTATGAGTTCAGCTCCCAAGGTAGGAGGAGTTAGCAATCTGTTGTGAATCTGCTCCCGTGGTAGGAGGAGTTAGCAATCTGTTATGAATCTGATGCTAAAGACTCCTGAGGATAAGAGGAGTTAGCAGTCTTGTTATGAACTGCTCCTGTAGAGGGAGGAGTTAGCAATCTTGTTATGCCTCGACTCCTGTAGAAGGGAAGAGCTAGCAATCTGCTAGAGACTCTGTGAGGAGTTAGCAAACTGTTATCAGCGGAGTGTTTGGAGAGAGCACTCGGCTGTAAAGGAAAGTAGATAGGTGAATCCTTGGGCCGATGGCAGATGCTAGCGCCCCCAGGAGGATATCCTGAGAGGGACCACCAGCTAGGCTTGGGTATGGAGACAGACACAGATAGTTCTTTTATTAGACAGGTTAGTAGAACCACCAGAGGTGGTAGTAGTGAGCTGATATGCCCAGCAGGGCTGAAATCCCTCAGGAACTGGAACAGTGATCCCAGGGTTGCTGAGCTGTAGAGAAACTATAGATAGTGAGTAGACAGGGTATATTGTGTTCATAGCCAGAACTAGATGACAAAACTCACATAAGGTCTTAAAGAAGCTCAGTAGCTGGAAAGGGTTAGGCCCTCGAGGAACGAGTATGGTTCCAGGGAAAAGCTCTGAGAGAGCAATGGTAACTCACAATTGTCTGTATCTGTGATAGCTTCCAGGCAGTAGTGAATCTTCAGTGTGTTCAGGAACATGGGCCCTCAAGGAGCGAGTACCGGTTCCTATCTGCAATCTGAAATAGTACCTCACAAATGTCTGTATCTGCGATAACTTCTAGGCAGTAGAGAATCTTCAGAGTGTTCAGGAACATGGACCCTCGCGGAGTGAGTACCGGTTCCTATCTGCAATCTGAAATAGTACCTCACAAATGTCTGTATCTGCGATCGCTTCCAGGCAGTAAAGAATCTTCAGAGTGTTCAGGAACATGGGCCCTCAAGGAATGAGTATGGATTCCTATCTGCAAACTGAAATAAAGAAAAGAGAGCGAGGCCCCCAAGGAGCGGGTACCCCTGGTAAGTCCGAGGAGGCACAGAAGCTTGGACGAATCCCAAATACGTTTCCGTATCCATATCCATATCCTTGTCCTTGCTAACTCGATTAGTTAGCAAATACTGAGACCTTTTATATTGGAAGTGGATGACGTCATCTCAGGGGACACCCCCGAGGTTCGCGCCCTTGCTGGTACATCAATCGGAGCGCACATGCGCACCCTACGTCATCAGGAACATGGCGGATCCACAGCGTCGTGCCGGTCCGGGGACACCGGAGGGAGATGGCATGAAGACGCCGCGGCAGCTAACCGTCTATCAGACCCGAAGGGAATCGCCATAGAGGTAGAAAGGGTGGAGTGAGGGTGTCGAGCAGCGACGGATGCAACACTTCTAGCCTAGCTAGAAAACCTTCAGGGTGTTCTCGCACACCCAGAAATTTCTGCTCACAATGCATATGCTCCCTATGATATATAAGTATCTACTGCTTCAAGGGTCTAGAAGCCTTGCATGTTGACCACAACCCTATGCTTCAAACTCTGATATAGAATCAATTAAGGATGGCAAGAAGAAAAAATGTCATATTGGTTTTTGTTTTGTTTTTTTGAGAGGGTTCCCCAAGAATATTGTTTCATTTAAAGTTTATTTTGTTTTAAAAAATGAAAAAATATTAAAATTTAAAAAAAAAAAATGGAAAAAAAGAAGGCCCCTCACCCCACCACTCCAAAAAATGACAGGGCCAGGATCCTCCTCAGCCCCCATTTATGGGATCCAGTGGAGTCTGACAATGAGGCCTAGGCCTGTGCTGTGCCAAAACCTGGGCCTTTCAAAGGCTAGACTGTGGTTGGTTGCTATGACCTCAGCTTAGGCCTTAAGCAAGGCCCAGGCTTTGAGGCCTGGTCCTGATGACTCAGCCTCAGCCCAAACCCAGGCCTGATACCAGGGCCTGATGCAGAGGCCAGATTCCAATATCTAGGCCTTGGCCCTGCCAAGCCCAGTCCCAGGCCTGACACCAGTGCCTGACCTGGAGGTCAGGTCCTGAAGCCCTGGTCTCCAAGGTCTTCTTTCTTATGTCTTCACTATTTAAATGATTCTGTCCACTCAGGAAGTGCCAGAGTTAATTAACTTCAATGCATCCTACCCAGCAGAGTGGGCCATTTTGATGTATGTCAGTTCAATTAGCCAAGACTCTGGCATTGTGTTCGGGCCTAAATCACGTCTTCTGCTTTAGGCCTTGGCCTATTCCCAGGGCAAACCCTTGGCTTTGGTCCTGGGCCTAGACCCGATGGATCACTTTTTTGTTTTCAAAACAAAACGTGAAAACAAGTGAAATTTCAATACAATTTCAATCGTTTCACTTTGAAAACAAAATGGACCAAAATAGGAAATTTTGTCTCATTTCACATTTTATTTCTCCCGAATGCCCATCTATAAAGTCAATCTCTGTCCCCATATCACAGGCGAGGTACCATCAAATTACATATTGTTGAAATCCTATTGCTTCTGTGTGTCAAAAAATTATAGTTTGGCCTTGCCACCACCTATATGCTATGGGTGTCTAGTAGCTAGGAGCACTTTCCTTTGCCTGCAGCTCTCCCTGAAAAGCAATGTCTTCAAAATTCTTGATTGAATATGCACATCATACCCTGGAGTATATGAGCACACCTAATGATAATCATTTGCTGTTCTCTTCAATGTTTTCAATCCCTCATTGTCAGAGTAGGAAGCATAGGAGGAGGAGGAGGAGGAGGAAGATGGCAATGAGGTCCCGGCCACTGACCCTGTCACAGCTGATGCCACTGCTGATGAGAAGCAGGATGTTTCTCCCCCATCTCCTTCACCCTCAATCAGTGGGTCTCTTATATTACATCACAGAATAGGGAAATAAGGAGCACATAAGGTGAATCTTTCACAGTCCTTACACTTCACGACAGAGATGAGGTGTGATTATACAGATTCAGGTAGGAGCTATATTCCCCTGAAGCAGGCAGCAGCTTAAAGGTATATTGAGGTACTCTCAAGTTCCATACATTTATGCTGTAACTTTAAAGAATGCTACTTTTGCAATTACTAAAGAGGTGGAAGGCCTACCAGGCTATAAACTGCTGTCTGCATCAAGCCTACTGCTCTCTATTTACACCCAGCATATCCTTACATTTTAAGAATCCACATTTTTTTCTGAAGGCTCCCAGCTCCCATCTGCACAGACCTTCAAAGACTAGCCCAAACTTCAGCTCTCAATCACCTGCTTCTCATACGTCATCTGCCAGCTGGAAGACTGCTCGGCTTCAGCTCTACAAGTCACCCAGGATTATGTGCATTTTTTAGGACTCTTAGACCCAAGCTCCCAGTTGAGAGCAATCAATCACTATTTAGTGATCCAATTAGCTTGCCCCCTCACTCTCTTCCACCAATGGTAAATGGCATGGACTACAACACTGACCAGATTCCAGGGATTCAACAGAGCTTGTCTAGCACCTGCAGATTGGTATGAAGTGTCATAGTCAGCACCTATTTCGCATTCATATGGATTAAAGATGACAAAATGTTAGGAGGTTAGAAGAAAAGACAGAGTTTGACCAGAAAATCAGGGCCATATATATTGGGGGACCAAGGTCACATAAAAATGATTAGTTGATACCCAATGGCAAATATAAGTTCCTTTCACAAATGGAAGGACATACTGGTTGACAGCAAATTTAGTATTTAGTGTTTATTAAAATGTATTATCCACTTAAATCACAAATAATAGTTTGTGGTGAATTACAAAAAGAGAGTGGCCAAGGCCACATTAAAATTCATTTAGACCTCTGATGAAAAGGTATTTATTCCATACTATTCAGAATTCCATGATAAACCTTTTGGTGGTTGCCAGATCCAGTCCAGGCCTTTCCAACATTGCTATGTTTGTGAAGAAAAAATAGGCTGGATCCAAAAAGTCCCAGAGGATATGGATCCTGCAGTTAGCCATGGCTATCACACCTGCTCTTGGGACACACATAGGCATTCAGTTTTTCAGGATATACTCAATGCTTGAGCTTGATTATCATTCATGGTTTGCATTGTATACTAATCAATCTCAAGCTTTTTCATAGGGTATATGTAGAAAACATTACTACCTAGGTTTGTCCCATGACAGAGTTAAGAGTCCCTGATATTAATTGAATCTGAACTGAGTAGAAATACTTACTGGTATACCACATCACTAAGGACAATTTACACATGAAAGTCATACATGGATATATGAGTAACCATAAATAAATGCAACTTAATATCTATTTTAATTATTTAATGTGTAATATTTACCTGAATAAACCACACCCCTGAATATGCATAAATATAAATACACATCATTTACATGTGACTGCATGTATAAAAGGATTGACTCACACTGCAGGTCTTTCTTCTTTCACCATGTCTCACAGGAGGGGAGCACTTGTGAAGAAACCCAACTTCCTACCAAGGGAGATCAACCTTCTTGTCTGAGGTCATGAAGGTCCAGCTTTTCCTGTACGGCTCCCTGTCCATGAGGGTGGGATAATACAGGAAGAAGCAGTTGTGAGAGAATATCCGCCACAGTTCAATGTGGTCTAGCACAACAATCGCAGTGTGAAAGACCTGGGCCACAAGCAGCGAGACTACTGAAGGCTGGTGAAGAGGAAACAGGCCAGGATGACAGTTGAAGGGCCTGACAGCCAGATCAGCTTCACTGAGGTGATATGGTTGGTGCTCAGCACCATTTCAGATGCAGCTCAGTGAGGAGTTGGACAATTAGACACCACCCGATCACCAGGTCAGCTAGGTGAGCATTGACTATAGACCATTCAGATACAGGTGTGTATAGAATAAATTCTCATACATATTGAACCATAAGTTGATATATATGGTCCTCATCCAGTGAAAATCCTAGGCACTTGGCCACACTGAGAGGCCCTAGCAGCACCCTAGGTCTCCTAGCCTCCTGGGGTTTCTGCACAGGGTGAAAAGCTGAGTGTTGTATTAGCCATAATACATTTGACAGCACTGACAATTGTCCAGCTTCTTTGTTAAACTCTCCAGTACAACACTCCGTACACCTATGGTATGGGAAAAACATAACAGATTGATGGTGTTGAAATGATGGAGTTAGCAGGAAACCTTTTGGTATCATGTAGCCACTAGAGATGTGAATCGTGTCCTCGATCGTCTTAACGATCGATTTCGGCTGGGAGGGGGAGGGAATCGTATTGTTGCCGTTTTGGGGGGTAAAATATCGTGATATATCGTTAAATCGTTAAAACCCGCTAAAACCCACCCCCGACCCTTTAAATTAAATCCCCCACCCTCCCGAACCCCCCCCCCCAATGACTTAAATTACCTGGTGGTCCAGCGGCGGTCCGGAACGGCAGCGGTCCGGAACGGGCTCCTGCTACTGAATCTTGTTGTCTTCGGCCGGCGCCATTTTCCAAAATGGCGCCGAAAAATGGCGGCGGCCATAGACCAACAGGATTCGACGGCAGGAGGTCCTTCCGGACCCCCGCTGGACTTTTGGCAAGTCTTGTGGGGGTCAGAAGGCCCCTCCCCCAAGCTGGCCAAAAGTTCCTGGAGGTCCAGCGGGGGTCAGGGAGCGATTTCCCGCCGCGAATCGTTTTCCGTACGGAAAATGGCACCGGCAGGAGATCGACTGCAGGAGGTCGTTCAACGAGAGTTCCGGCGCCTCGCTGAACGACCTCCTGCAGTCGATCTCCTGCCGGCGCCATTTTCCGTACGGAAAACGATTCGCGGCGGGAAATCGCTCCCTGACCCCCGCTGGACCTCCAGGAACTTTTGGCCAGCTTGGGGGGGGGCCTTCTGACCCCCACAAGACTTGCCAAAAGTCCAGCGGGGGTCCGGAAGGACCTCCTGCCGTCGAATCCTGTTGGTCTATGGCCGCCGCCATTTTTCTGCGCCATTTTGGAAAATGGCGTCGGCCGAAGACAACAAGATTCAGTAGCAGGAGCCCGTTCCGGACCGTTGCCGTTCCGGACCCCCAGGTAATTTAAGTCATTTGGGGGGGGGTTCGGGAGGGTGGTGGATTGAAGGAGGTAGGATTTGGCAAGGAAATGTTTAAGTTATTTGGGGGGGGTTCGGGAGGGTGGGGGATTTAATTTAAAGGGTCGGGGGTGGGTTTTAGCGGGTTTTAGTGTGCCGGCTCACGATTCTAACGATTTATAACGATAAATCGTTAGAATCTCTATTGTATTGTGTTCCATAATGGTTTAAGACGATATTAAAATTATCGGACGATAATTTTAATCGTCCTAAAACGATTCACATCCCTAGTAGCCACAGTCTAAGTCTGCACATAGAAACTACTGGAACCCACTTTCCAGTCACCTTCAGATCCACTACACTGAGCAAGTTTTTGGAACAGGCAACCTGTTTTCCCTGGATACCGATCCCCAGCAAATTAAAGTTGGCTCTGAGCTTATTCTGCAATGCTGTATACCTAGAGACAGCAAGCAGCCCTTTTCAAAAGCCAATCCTTTTACTTTGTCCTCTGTCTAAGTCATAGCATGTTGCTGCTAGACAAATGTTTCCATGGTATATATTTCTAGACAGATGTGTAGCAGGAGGTGCTATATGAGGGATTATGGAGCTGTTATGCTAGGTATAAAGGAAGGTCAACTGAATGTGAAGAAAACAACCCAAATTGAATGAATGTTTAATGTCTGTACTATGTTCAATGTTGCAGGGGAGCAAGCCGGTGAAGATTCTGGTGGACCAGGCCCAAGTGTCCACCAACAAGGAAGGCAACAATCATGGGTGCTGCCTGCTAGCTCTGAGGAAGAAGAAGGAGCTGAAGAGGAGCAGCAACAGCCCAAGGAGGAGTAGGAAGAGGAGGAGAACCAGCAGGCCATTAATCTGGCACAGACTCCTAAGAGAGGCCAGTTTTATGATGACCATCAGGAGGGCAGGTTGGAAGAGCAGGTACAGCTCACTCCTGCAGAGCAGTTACTGATGAACAAGAATGGCAGAGTGGTGGAGGATAATGTGGAGGAGGATAATGTGCCAGGAGATGCATGACTTCCAGTAACCTGTGAGGGAAGAAGTGCAGGACCTCAGAAATGTCACGTATGAGGAAATGTGGGGCATACATGAGGAGATGTGGGGTATTTATGAAGCAGGAGACATCTAGACTGCAGTGTGGAGGAGGTTTCTGCAAAGGATGCCCTCTTCCAGCAGCAGCTCCCTCTTGTTCCATACTTTGTAATGGCTCCAAGATGGAGCCCCTGCCACCCTATCTACCAGGCACCTGGATAGCTCCTCCCAGGGTAAAGTTCCACCTGTGCCATTGCCCGCACCACCACCAATTATGTTTATAACCCCTGCAAAACCGCCAATAGGGATGGGCATTCGAGAAAAATGAAAAAGGAAATTAGACAAAATTTCCTATTTCATTTTTTTTCGTTCTCAAAGAAAAATGATTGAAAATATGACAAAATTTCATTGGTTTTCAAGTTTTGTTTAGAAAACCGAAAGTAAAGTCACCTGTTGGTCTTAGGCCTAGGCCAGAGGCTGCAGCCTTGTCTAGGGAGTAGGTCGAGACTGAAAGCAGGGACCTTGGTCTACACATGATTCTGGTGCCTTAGCCTAGGACTAAACCCAAGGCTGGGGCCTTGCCTAGGAACACCCTAGCCCAATGCTGAGGCCTTAAATGAGACCCAAGCAAAGACCCAGGTCAAAATATATTAAAGGAACCACCTGATCCAACATCCTGGAGGCCGGGTCCTTATGTCTGGACCAAGGCCTGGACCAAGGCCTGGACCAAGGCCTGATCCAGAGGCCAGGCCCCAACACCTGGGCTTCAGCCTAGGCCAGGTGCCAGACCTAGGCCTGACACCGGAGTCTGGTCTGGAGACTGGGTCCCAATGCCTGGGCCTCAGTAGCTCATTGTTACCTCGTCCTAGGCCCTACACAAGACCCCAGGCTTTGGCCTGGGCTTATGCCTCCTCTGCAGATCCCCCCTGGAACGGACCAGGTAAGGTGGGGCTGGGGTGGATCCTGGCCCTGGCATTTTTTCAGGTGGGGAGCACAGGAGGCTTTGGGAGATCCTGTTTCTTTTTTTTTCTTCAGTTTTTTGAGGGGTATTCCATGTTTATTTCACTTTTTTTTAAACTGAAATTGTTGCATAAACAACTCCTCCAAAATGAAACAAAAAACAAAACAAAGGTTTTCCCCCTACTCACCACTAGCCACCACCACTACCACCACAACTAGATAGATTGACTCCCAGGGAACAACTTCAGACCTTGGATTCCACCTCAGTTCTAATTTGCTGTTTACTTTGTTCATAACTTAAATGGAAACAGCAAGTGCTTTATTAGGCCCTGACTTACCAAGCATTTTTTCCATTGAAATAGAATGGGAAAAAAAAAAATCTTAGTAAATCAGGCTTTTAAAGGTGAAATTTAAAAAGCTTACATGTGTATAAAACATGCCCTGAACATGCACAATCCATATTTCTCTGCTTTCTCCTCTACAGATGACAGAGGCTATCCACTCAAAACCTGTCTCATGATGTCAGCGCTAACCAACAGACTGCTGTGGAGGCTTATTACAACAGGGTCCAAAGCAGTCCAGGGCAGACATCAAGAGAACTTTGGCCTACTCAAAATATGTTTCCTCAGTCTGGCCAGATCTGGGGGATGCCTTCTTTACAACCCACATAAAGTCTGAGATTTCTAGTTTGCAGTATGCTATATAACCTGACCAAAACAAGTTGCATGCCTCCAATAGCGGGGATGGGAAGAGAATCCAGATGAAGAGGAGAAGGAGAAGAAAGAAGAGCTGACAGCAAGAATTGAAGGAGATATATCACATGAGTCAAAGGCAGGCTATAGAGGAAAGGAACACTGATACAAAAACATTTTAGAAGGCAACTGTGCATTTATCTGCTTGATGTGCTCTATATGATGAATAATAGTTAGTGCTTCCTTGGTTCCCCTCTTTTGGTGGATGGGGGATGTTGCCTTGGCTTGCCCTATTCCGAAGCTCCTCCACAACAGAGTTCTGTCATTGCTGATGTTGTCCTCAGAGGCCACAGGACCTGAGGGCATATCAGCTTTGCTGCTGGATGGTCCAGCTGGGTCTTATCTCCTCAGTACTGTCCACACCCTCAGCTCAGCAAAGGATTCCAGCCAACTCTGCAAAGGCTTTGTTCCTGCCAGCCCAACAAAGGGTTCCAACATTGTTCCAACCAGTCCAGTAGTGGGCTCCAGCCAGTTGCAGCCAATCTAGCAGAGGGCTCTCACCCAGATGCAACCACCCCAGCAGAGGGTTCTTGCCCACATGCAGCCAGCTCAGCAGTGGGCACTCGTCCAGTTGAAATCAGCCCAGTAGAGGACTGTCACCCATTTGCAGGCATTCCAGCAGTGGGGTCTAAACCAGTTGCAGCCAATCTGGCAGAGGTCTCTCACCCAGATGCAACCAGCCCAGCAGAGGGTTCTCACCACGATGCAGTCAGACCAGCAGAGGGTTCTCATTCAGCTACAACCAGCCCAGCAGCTATCCCAGCATAGGGCTCACACATAAATACAGACAACTTATTAGAGGTCTCATATCCAGATGCAGTAAGCCCACCAGAGGGCTCTCATCCTTATACTGCCACTCCAGCTGAAGGCATCCATCCATTGCCTGATCTCATTTGTACAGCAGAGAGTGCTCTTCCTCAGCCTGATCACCCTGTAGACTGTGCTCTTCCGCAGTTTGTCTATTCCGAAGAGGGTACTCTTCTACATTTTGACTGCCTAGGAAAGAGTGCTCTCCTACAGCTTGATTGGCCAACAGAGGGCACACTTCTACAGCCCAATTGTACAGCAGAAGGCACACTTCTACCGCCTGAGCACCCAGAAGAGGGCGATCTTCTACAATTCGTCTATCCAGCAGAGGGCACATGTCTACAGTCCATCCAGCAAGGGGTGCCTGCCCACAGCCAGTCTACCCAACAGAAGCACCTGCCCACAGTCAGTCTGCCCAAAAAAGGCACCTACCTACAGCAAGTCTGCCCAGCAGGAGGCAACTGCTTACAGTAATTCTGCCCAAAAGAGAGCATCCATCCATAGCAACTCTGCCAGCAGGAGACATTCATCCACAGCTAGCCCACTCAAAACGGGGCATATGTTTACAGCCAGTCTGCCCAGAAGGGGACATCTGTCCAAAGTCTGTCTACCCAGGAGAGGGCATCCATGCAAGTGGTATCTGCCCTGGTCTCACCTTGCACACCCAGTTGTGACCCCCATAAAATGGGACCCAGGAAGAGGGCATCTAAAAGGGGGGGGTACTGTTACAGTTCCAACTGCAATACAGCCTCCCCTCCATCAGGGGATCTCAGTGAGCACACCCCTCAGGCTGGCCAAGCTCCTCTACCCTGCCTGCCTGCACCACACTCAGGGGTAGACTTTAAAAGCCCTGCACGCCAGTGCGCCTATTTTGCATAGGCCGCCGGCACGCGCAAAGCCCCAGGACGCGCGTAAGTCCCGGGGCTTTGCTTGGGGGGCGTGTCAGGGGGCATGTCGGGGGCAGCGCAGTGTTCGGGGCGTGTCCAGAGTTGTGACGGCGGTCCAGGGGCAGGGCCGAGTGCCCCGGCACAGCGACCTGTGCTGGGGCAGGGAGCCGGCGACGCGCACAAGTTACGCCTGCCAGAGGCTGTGAGACCAGGGCAGATACCAGAGGCAGGCGTAACTCAGCGAAATAAGGTAGGGGAGGGGGATTTAGTTAGGGCTGGGAGGTGGGTTAGATAGGGGAAGGGAGGGAAAGGTGGGGGGGACAAAAACAAAGTTCCTTCCGAGGCTGCTCCGATTTCAGAGCGGCCTCGGAGGGAACAGAGGCAGGCTGCGCGGCTCGGTGCTCACAGGCTGCCGATTTTGCGCAGCCTTGCACGCACCGACCCTGGATTTTAAAAGATATGCGCGGCTACGTGCGTATCTTTTAAAATCCGGCGTACTTTTGTTTGCGCCGGTTGCGCGAACAAGAGTACGTTCGCGAGTACTTTTTTAAAATCTGCCCCTCAGTCTCCAGCCCTACTTAAACTTGTCTGTCTTCTCTTGCCTCAATACTTCTGCATTGAGTCTTCTTTGGCTCTCTGCTCTAGCCAGTTTTGCCTTGCGGCCTTCTCAGGTATATCCATGTGTTGTCTCCTGGCTTCTGGACATTCTGATCCAAGTCTTGCCTTTCATTGTCTCATGGCCTCTGGGCCTTCTGACCTCAACCTTGCTTTTCCTTGTCCTGTGGCCCTTAGGCCTTCCACTCTTAGCCTTGTCCTGCCTTCTTTCACTTTGGCGTACCTAGGCCTTCCTTGCTCTGCGGTCTTTTAGGTTTTTCCCTGACCTCTGGCCTATCCTGGCCTTGCCTAGCCTAGCCCTGTGGCCTTTCTTGCCCCTCAGGGCCTTCCTGTACTGCTGCCTTTGGAATATTTGTACTATGTTCCATGTTGTTTGTTGTCCTTGTCTTGTCCTGTCTTGTCCTATCTTAGACCATTCATGTCCCAGCCTCAGTCCCAGTCTTACCTGCATTCTGTTCCCAAATTTCTGTCTTACCTGAATTCTCTTCCTGAGTTTCAGTCTTAGCTGCACGCTGTTCCAGAATTCCATTCTTACCTTCACACTCTTCCAGTTCAAGCCCTGATTCCTTTATTGCCTGCACTCCGTACCTAACAGTCTAAGCCTTGCTTCAGACTTACCAGATTGCTTTATCTGCTTCAGCCTCATTATGCTGTCCCGCGCTACTCTGGAGATGGTGTCCTCTATGGTCCACCTGAACCGGAGCCACAATATGCATGTTCCTTTAGCGGATTGAGGGAGGGCATTTTTCCTATGGTGGTTTTACAGGAGCAAAATGCTTTTACCCATCTAAAAAGCTTTGAAAATAAACCACTAAGATTAGCATGCCTGAACTGAAGGCTACTTGAGAGATTTTTGTTTTCAGTATAGATTAGTTAACTATGCTTACTTCATTTCTGCAATAGAAGGCACATTTCAAAAGTATTTCTACAGAAATAGGGCAATTGTAAAATTGCCTGCCGAATATACAGATCACTTTTATGGTAGTGCATAATTTTATCTGTACTGAAAAGGGGCGTTCCTGGAGTAAAGTTTGGAAGGAGTTTGACTTGCCTGTATACTCATGGATTTTAAAAAGTATGCATGTAAATATCCACTGAATATTTGTGTGGAGGTTTTAACAGGTGTAATTTGTGTGGGTAAATTTGGAGGGATCATTTTCAAGTGGACATGCGCAGCCCTGGATTTTGCAATAGGCACACATTAAGGGACCGAAGCAATACAGAGCGCTCAGCCGAGCGCAGTGTATAACCCGCAGTCGGACATGGGTTAAATAGGTGCTAATCCACCCTCTAATGCAATAGGGGTAATCCCCCCTATTTAACGTGCGTCTGACGCGTCTGACGCGGAGAGAATGGGATAGCGCTCCACACATGCAAATGCATGTGAATGAGGCTATTACTCATTCACTCCAATGCAAAAAAAATAAATGTGTGTCTCAGACGCACATTTATCGCTCAGCTATTAACGCCTACCTGGAGTTTCTGTACTTCTTTTAAAAGTTAAAAAAAAACCCCAAAACTCAGCTGTCCACATTGAAGACCGACGCCGATATGCTCGGCGTTGGTTTTCATAACTGGTCGGCTGCATTATGAAAACCGACGCTGTTAAACTCGGCGTCGGTTTTCATAACTGGCGGACTGCAGTTATGAAAACCGACGCCAAGTTTATCGGCATCCATGTTCATAACTGGCAGAATGCCGGTAACCGCAGGGTTGCGTTAGCAAGGAGGCGCTAGGCTCGCCCTTGCAGGCACCATGCACACGTTAAGAAAGCGGGTGCTGACTTTTCAGCGCCCACTTTCCGCGCTTTTTTTTGTTTTTGCATCGGCCCCTATGTCTGTGCCTAGGGTTGCAAATATTTAGGGGCAGCAGGCTGCCTTAGCTCTGCTGAATCTCATTCTGCAGGGAACAGACCTCTGCTACCCTGGAACTGCCCTTTACAGGTGGTGGGGGTAGGTGAAAGCACCAAAAGTGACTAGAGATGGCAAAATCAAAATTCATCCCTGTGTTATGTGCATAAGTTTGATGTGAATTCTGATGTAATTTATGTGCATATTTGCCTGCTGACCTATGGGCAGTCCTACAGAATTATCCCTATAATGTTTTTCTCTTTATTTCTCTTTTTCTTGTTATCTTGTTTGCCTTCCTATACTCTCCTTTGTTTATTGGGGCTTAAAAGGGGCCAAGAGTATCAGAAATATTTTGCTTTGTTTTTGTTTTTCCTGGATTTCTTTTCTCTTCTTTTTCCTTGTTAAAGTATTCCTGGCTTATTGCTGAGCACAATTTTCATCTTTCAATTTTATGTAAATCTATACTATAAAAAATAAAGAGAAGATGAACACCGCTGTAAACTATGTCGCAGATGGGAAAAGAAGAACAGCAAAAAAGATGTCTTGCCTTCCATGTCTTTCCAATATTCCTTTACATTCTTGCTTACTTGCAGCTTCAGAAAAATAAATCACCTACTACTTGAAATGAACCAATGCTAGGCAATCATTTCTGTGTTATCTAAATATGCTCATTGAGACCCACATTTCAAGAGTATGATTAAAATGCAATGTTCTTCAAATGCCATGAACACATTTTCTTTTCCACGCAAATACACTCTGAATATCTGAACAAGCATGTTGAATTGTATTAATATCATAATTCAAAGGGAGATTTATTAATCCCCCAGTACACCCATCATAGCTAAAAGTTGCAGATTCTAGGTGGCAGAGCATAGGCACTAATATCAAATTTTAATAACAATTCTTTCCTTCAGCCAGTGCTCTACTGAAGAAAAGCATAAATTGCCATGACTGACCGTTAGTTGTTAGAGAAGCAATCTGACTTCCCCACACCCTTATAACAGTGTATCTGCTCTGTCCCTCAGCGGTATTAATGATAACATGAAAGGTCACATGATAAATGAGTGACAAAAATATCAAAACATATTAGTCTGTAGCTTTGTTATCAGGGTATGGCAGAAATGACAGAAAATTGTATTTTTTCCCCTGAATAATTTTGTGTTACATTTTGCTGGCTAGGCAGGCCGAATTAAGGAGAAATTTCTACCTCTGACTGTTTGTCTCTTCCTCTGACATACTTGAAGTAATAATGCACATTAATAATAGCAAGTATGCAGAGGGAAGGATTCAGGGGCAAGCTGTCTCCTTCAATTCTACAGGGTGCTGCCCTCATTGTCTCTTGCAAAAACAAATTTTCTTGAAAAAAAAAATGCATTGCTCTGAACATTATTAACACATGTAATAATGAGTTCCTGAATAGTAAGGATGAAGTCAGTGAATGATAAGCAATAAATGAAGCTGAAAAAGAAATTGAAAGAATTGATGGGTGTGTTTTGCATTGTTGTATGAATGCTTGTGTCTGTTAATTAAAGACAGGTCCAATAATACCAGATCTAGCTTGTTATGTGGTGGATGCAGAGACCGCAAATTAAAAACAGAATTTATGCCCACTGGCTTATGCGTTAGTAGGGATTGTGTACCTTAGGGAGATGAGGTTAGCAATCTTGGAAGAATAAAAATAGAAATTGGTGTGAATTTTATGTCTTGTGGCTATAAGGTGTATAGTCTCTGGGGGTAGGGGTTCTGTCATATTATATATAAGCTCCCATTTGCCGACTGGTAAGGAGCAACCTTGGAGGACTGTTTGCAAAGCCCCCAAAAGACAGCAGGTGTTTAGATAGTGACCATTTTGAAAAACAGAGGTAGAGGAATGGAAATCTTTTTTGTAATGTGTACATAGAAAAAGAGAAAGGGATTTTCTATAACCTGTGCTGCAGCAACTCAAACTATCTAAGCAAACTATTAAGTCAATTTATAATACATTATTCATATGCTGAACATCATTGCTAAATTTCTAAAATCCAAAAACACTACCAAAAGTATACCAGAAGCCCTCGAGTAACTTTATACAGGAGAAAGCATGAACCATCTTGTTTCACAAGACAGTAGACTCTTAATACTGATAATATACAAAGGAAAAATGTGTCAGATATTGCCAATGACAAAATGTCTTCAATGGCTAGTGCAAAAGAGCATTTATCTTTTTGTGTTAATGCCAAGTCCTATGCTTATTTAATTGGAAATGTAATTTGGTTGCTCCTGGCAGCTTTGGCCAAGCAAACTGCAGTGTTAGCAATTGCACCAGTAATTGCTGGTAGAAGTCTTTGATTTAAGACTGCTGTTCCTAATGCAGAGAGTTTTTTGGTGGTACAAATTTCCTTCACTAATGTATAGGACAAGCTACTCTGGACATTTTAAAATATGAAGCTAAGATGAAAACAGAAAATAGAAAATAAATGTGCATGTGGAGTAATTTTATACATGTATGCATGTATGTATGCATGTATGTATATATATATATATATATATATATATATATATATATATATATATATATATAATTCAACATATATATATATATACATATGCATACATATTTTATATTTTAACAGAGGTACACTTATGAACAATAAGCAGAAGGTCGGTCCATTATGAAAAATAAGACAATGGCAATTCCAAACTTAGAGGTACAGGGAGATAAAGTAACCTGCCCAAGGTCATGCAGAAAGTCAGTAAAATATTGAATTAATTTGCAGGACTTCTCCTGAATCACAATCTACTGTTCTAACAACTAAACTAGCCTTTCTCTTTGCTGCTGATACCCAATATTTGTTTTTGTTTCTTTTTATGAGACTACATATGAAGAATATGATTCTGCTCTCATCTATGCTATCGAACAATCTGTTGTATACTTAACTAAATCATCAATAAATATGTCTGACAAATTTACTAATTGGATATGATTTGCTGGTATCAGTCTCTTGAGGGTAATTTCAAAAGTATTTACATGCATACATGTTATACAATACGATATCCACGTGCATATGCAATTGTGGATTTTAAAATCCGCGCAAGCATATGGGTGTGGGTGGCCTCCTCTGCGTGCATGGGGTGGAATTTTAAAAAAGCAACATGTGGCAACACGAGTAGGGCTTCCCCAGCTCCCTCCCAGTCCACTCCTTAATTTGTTGCTCTTCCCTCTACCCCTACCTAACCTTCCTACCCTTTCCCCGCTCTCCTCTCCTCCCTAACCCCTTCCTAGCTACTCATATTTTTTTTGTTCGATTACTTACTGCTTCTTGGGATCAGAAGTAATTTCCGCATGCCGGCTAGCTGCCAAGCAAGCTTCCCCAGGACAGCGGCTAATGGTGCTGTCCCGGCACACCCATCATGCATGGCCGGCACATCTGCTCATAATGGGGGTTATGCGCATGGCTGGGCCTGATCTAAAATGTGTGGCACCGCAAGGCCCAGCCGCGCGCGTAACCCCCATTTTTTACATGCGCAGGCCTTTTAAAATTAGGCTGTAAATGATGACTGTAATACTATTAAAGGATAGGTTTCCTAACAGGAGCCTAGGAGAATATGAGAGCATTCTGTATAGTCATTTGATTTTAAATGTTTTTGGTTTTAGTTTTTATGATTTCATTGATGAATATTTATGTGTTTTTATTTTCAATAAGATTTTCTTGTGTATGTTTTTATGTAATCCACTTAGTATTGTGGATAAATGGAATAGAAATGTTTTAAATAAATAAAATAAAAAATAAATAAAATCTGCCTATCCAATGCCAAGACCTGCAATTTTCTGTGGCTCCCATAGTAGATAGTAGGAATAATTTTGCTTTACTACAAAAGAAGGCTATTAGTACTTAAATTAAAATTAAAATTATAGATTTTATTGATAATCTACAGAAATCACATTTGAACATTTGTCACCAATCTTACCTAGCTTTCAGAGGTAATTCTGGGGAAGTCAAAAGTTTGTCCTTTATTTATGTTCTTCCTGTTATATTAACATAGGAAAAAATATTTATTTAAGGCATAGTACAAGACATGAAGCATTCCATTTTCTGTTCCGCCTCATCTTGTATTGTTTACTTATGGAACTGATGTCTTCTTCCATTTCCTGGCTCAGTTCTTGCAATATAAATATTTTCTAATGGTGCTCCAAATGTATAATTTTATATCCTGAATTTCATTTTCATACATTATTGATTTATTTCTTGATAACTGTTATTTGAAATGATTGAGTAGCATATATTGCTGATTCAGGATTTAATTTTCAAAGACGTTATGGGCGTATCATAGCTATTTCAAAAGCACATTTATATGCATAAAATCTTTTGAAAATTCAGTCCTACAGTCAATTTTCAAAGGAGTTGCGTGCATAAAAGTTGCCATTTTGAAAAGTCAATTTATGTGCATAAAACCCAGTTTTATGTGCTTAAATTGTTTCAAAAATGACCTCCGCTTTTCCTTAGGGATCAAGGGGTGGGAGTAGGTGACATTAAAATAGAGGTTGACCCCTGTTCTTCTTTTCTGTGTTGAATGTAATATTACCTATGGAAGAAAATAACTGGGGTTGAGAAAGCAGCAAAATGAGAAAGAAGTCTTTTTGTCTAGAGAAAATAAAGTACCATGGATTGGAATGTAACTTCTACTCTGGAAGGTTTGATTGTGGCTAAATTGTGTTGTTGTGGCTAATAATGTTGACTTTTTTAAACATTAGATCACTCATGCAATAATACATTTAGTTTTGGTTGCTAACAGGGTCATTCATCAAATTGTGTTATGGTGGAAATGCCCGTGATAATGGGTTAATGCATGCAATAGTTATGATAGTGCATGGTGTAAATGTTAATTTTTCAAAGGGGTGGGATTAATGAAAATGAAGGGCATTGTTGCACTGTGTGATAGTGTAACACATGCTTTTTACACCTTTTTTTTTCTGGTGTTAAGCAGTGTGATATGACCAAAACGGCTGTAACACAATTTATGCTAAAGAATGCAAATTGCATTTTGGGCACTTTTAGCCTTGGGGAAAGAGAGTGCAGTGGAACAGAGAGAGATGGATTCTCTACCAGAGTTCTATCAAGCTAGGACGAGAGAATATTGAAGAAATCTCATCTTTGTGAGACTTTCCTCACGCCAAATGATGTCAAATCTTCACTGAGGTCCACTGTGCTGTTCATACGCCTCACTCTTCATGTAAAACTGGCCCCAAAACCCTACACCACTACCAAAACTTCTCCTCAAGTTAATAGAAGGCCTTATAAATATTCTCTCTCTCACTCTCACCCTCTTTCTCTCTCTCTCTCTCTTAAGAACATAAGAACATGCCATACTGGGTCAGACCAAGGGTCCATCAAGCTCAGCATCCTGTTTCCAACAGTGGCCAATCCAGGCCATAAGAACCTGGCAAATACCCAAAAACTAAGTCTATTCCAGGTAACCATTGCTAATGGCAGTGGCTATTCTCTAAGTGAACATAATAGCAGGTAATGGACTTCTCCTCCAAGAACTTATCCAATCCTTTTTTAAACACAGCTATACTAACTGCACTAACCACATCTTCTGGCAACAAATTCCAGAGTTTAATTGTGCATTGAGTGAAAAAGAACTTTCTCCAATTAGTTTTAAATGTGCCACATGCTAACTTCATGAAGTGCCCCCTAGACTTTCTATTATCCGAAAGAGTAAAAAACCAATTCACATCTATCCGTTCTAGACCTCTCATAATTTTAAACACCTCTATCATATCCCCCCTCAGCCGTCTCTTCTCCAAGCTGAAAAGTCCTAACCTCTTTAGTCTTTCCTCATAGGGGAGCTGTTCTATTCCCCTTATCATTTTGGTCGCCCTTCTCTGTACCTTCTCCATCGCAATTATATCTTTTATGAGATGCAGCGACCAGAATTGTACACAGTATTCAAGGTGCAGTCTCAACATGGAGCAATACAGAGGCATTATGACATTTTCCATTTTATTCACCATTCCCTTTCTAATAATTCCCAACATTCTGTTTGCTTTTTTGACTGCCACAGCACACTGAACCGATGATTTCAATACGTTATCCACTATGATGCCTAGATCTCTTTCTTGGGTAGTAGCACCTAATATGGAACCTAACATTGTGTAACTATAGCATGGGTTATTTTTCCCTACATGCATCACCTTGCACTTGTCCACATTAAATTTCATCTGCCATTTTGATGCCCAATTTTCCAGCCTCACAAGGTCTTCCTGCAAGTTATCACAATCTGCTTGTGATTTAACTACTCTGAACAATTTTGTATCACCTGCAAATTTGATTATCTCACTTGTGGTATTTCTTTACAGATAATGTATAAATATATTGAAAAGCAAGGGACCCAATAGAGATGCCTGAGGCAATCCACTGCCCACACCCTTCCACTGAGAAAATTGTCCATTTAATCCTACTCTCTGTTTCCTGTCTTTTAGCCAGTTTGTAATCCACGAAAGGACATCGCCACCTATCCCATGACTTTTTATTTTTCCTAGAAGCCTCTCATGAGGAACTTTGTCAAATGCCTTCTGAAAATCCAAGTATACTACATCTACAGGTTCACCTTTATCCACATGTTTATTAACTCCTTCAAAAAAGTGAAGCAGATTTGTGAGGCAAGACTTGCCTTGGGTAAAGCCATGCTGACTTTGTTCCATTAAACCATGTCTTTCTATATGTTCTGTGATTTTGATGTTTAGAATACTTTCCACTATTTTTCCTGGTACTGAAATCAGGCTAACCGGTCTGTAGTTTCCTGGATTGCCCCTGGCACCCTTTTTAAATATTGGGGTTACATTTGCTATCCTCCAGTCTTCAAGTACAATGAATGATTTTAATGACAGGTTACAAATTTTTACTAATCGGTCTGAAATTTCATTTTTTAGTTCCTTCAGAACTCTGGGGTGTATTCCATCCGGTACAGGTGATTTACTACTCTTAAGTTTGTCAATCAGGTCTACCACATCTTCTAGGTTCACCGTGATTTGGTTCAGTCCATCTGAATCATTACCCATGAAAACCTTCTCCAGTACGGGTACCTCCCCAACATCCTCTTCAATAAACACCGAAGAAATAATTTAATCTTTCCGCGATGGCCTTATCTTCTCTAAGTGCCCCTTTAACCCCTCAATCATCTAGCGGTCCAACTGACTCCCTCACAAGCTTTCTGCTTCGGATATATTTTAAAAAGTTTTTACGGTGAGTTTTTGCCTCTATGGCCAACTTCTTTTCAAATTCTCTCTTAGCCTGTCTTATCAATGTCTTACATTTAACTTGCCAACGTTTATGCATTATCCTATTTTCTTCTGTTGGATCCTTCTTCTAAATTTTGAATGAAGATCTTTTGGCTAAAATAGCTTCTTTCACCCCTCCCCCCCCCCTATTAACCATGCCGGTAATCGTTTTGCCTTCTTTCCACCTTTCTTAATGTGCAGAATACATCTGGATTGTGCTTCAAGGATGGTATTTTTTAACAATGGCCATACCTCTTGCACACTTTTTACTTTTGTAGCTGCTCCTTTCACTTTTTTATAACTAATTTTCTCATTTTATCAAGGTTTCCCTTTTGAAAGTTTAGCACGAGAGCCTTGGATTTGCATACTGTTCCTCTTCCAGTCATTAATTCAAATTTGATCATATAATGATCACTATTGTCAAGCGGCCCCACCACCATTACCTCTCTCACCAAATCCTGTGCTCCACTGAGAATTAGATCTAAAATTGCTCCCTCCTGTCGGTTCCTGAACCAATTGCTCCATAAAGCTATCATTTATTCCATCCAGGAACTTTATCTCTCTAGCGTGTCCCGATGATACATTTACCCAGTCAATATTGGGGTAATTGAAGTCTCCCATTATTACCACACTACCAATTTGGTTAGCTTCCCTAATTTCTCTTAGCATTTCACTATCAGTCTCACCATCTTGACCAGGTGGATGGTAGTATACTCCTATCACTATAGTTTTCCCCGACAGACAAGGGATTTCTACCCATAAAGATTCAATTGTGCATTTAGTCTCATGCAGGATGTTTATCCTGTTGGACTCTATGCCATCCCCGACGTAAAGCACCACACTGCCTCCCGGGTGCTCTTCTCTGTCAATGCGGTATAATTTGTATCCCTGTATAGCACTGTCCCATTGGTTGTCCTCCTTCCACCATATCTCTGAGATACTAATTAAGTCATCATTCACTGCTATACATTCTAATTCTCCCATCTTACTTCTTAGACTTCTGGCATTAGCATACAAACATTTCAAAGTTTGGTTTTTTTTGTATTTTCATTCTGCTTTTTAATTGGTAGGGATAAGTTAGAATTTTTTAGCTCAGGTGAGTTTTTAGTTACAGGCACTTGGACTACTTTTCTTATTATTGGAACCTGACTGTCGGGATGCCCTAATTCTAATACATCATTAGTATCCTTTGAAGATACCTCTCTCCGAACCATGCACTGCTGAGTGACTGTCGGCTTTCCCCTTTGTTCTAGTTTAAAAACTGCTCTATCTCCTTTTTAAAGGTTAGCGCCAGTACTCTGGTTCCACCCTGGTTAAGGTGGACCCCATCCCTTCGGAAGAGGCTCCCCCTTCCCCAAAAGGTTCCCTAGTTTCTAACAAAACTGAATCCCTCTTCCTTGCACCATCGTCTCATCCATGCATTGAGACTCCAGAGCTCTGCCTGCCTCTCGTGACCTGCACGTGGAACAGGGAGCATTTCAGAGAATGCTACCCTGGAGGTTCTGGATTTAAGTTTTCTACCTAAGAGTCTAAATTTGGCTTCCAGAACCTCCCTCCCACATTTTCCTATGTTGTTGGTGCCCTCATGTACCACGACAGCCAGCTCCTCCCCAGCACTGTCTGAACTCCTATCTAGGTGACACGTGAGGTCCGCCACCTTCGCACCAGGTAGGCATGTTATCAGGTGATCCTCACGCCCACCAACCACCCAGCTGTCTACATTCCTAATAATTGAATCACCAACTATGATGGCCGACCTAACCCTTCCCTCCTGGGCAGTAGGCCTTGGGGAGATATCCTTGATACGAAAGCATAGTGCATCACCTGGATAGCAGACCCTTGCTACAGGATCCTTTCCTGCTACACCAGGTTGATGCTCTCCAATCATGAGATCTTCTTCCTCCAAGGCAGCACCAGGGCTAAAGATGGAACTTGGCTACTATGTCCCTGAAGGTCTCATCTATATACCTCTCTGTCTGTCTCAGCTCCTCCAGGTCTGCCACTCTAGCTTCCAGAGATCGGACTCATTCTCTGAGAGCCAGGAGCTCTTTGCATCGCATGCACATGTACAACTTCTCACCGGTGGGTAAAAAATCATACATGTGACACTCGAAGCAAAAGACTGGGAAGCCCCCCTCTTGTTGCTGGACTGCTGCCTTCATCTCAATTTTGATCAGTTCCTAGTTAAGTTTTAGGTTGCTATGGGAGTAGGAATGTGTCTAATTAACGTCCTTTAAATGTATTAGTGAATTCGCTATGGGGCGGATTTTAAGAGCCCTGCTCGCTTAAATCCGCCCAAATCCGGGCGGATTTAGGCGAGCAGGGCCCTGTGCGCCGGTAAGCCTATTTTACATAGGCCTACCGGCGTGCGCAGAGCCCCGGGACTCGCGTAAGTCCCGGGGTTTTCGGAGGGGGCGTGTCGGGGGGCAGGCCCGAACCGCGCGGCATTTTCGGGGCGTGTCGGGAGCGTTCCGGGGGCGGGCCCGGGGCGTGGCTACGGCCCTCCGGACCCGCCCCCAGATTGTGTCCCGGCGCGCTAGCGGCCCGCTGGCGCACGGGGATTTACTTCTCCCTCCGGGAGGCGTAAATCCCCCAACAAAGGTAAGGGGGGGGGTTTAGACAGGGCCGGGCGGGTGGGTTAGGTAGGGGAAGGGAGGGGAAGGTGAGGGGAGGGCAAAACTCGGAGGGAACGGGGGTAGGCTGCGCGGCTCGGCGCGCGCCGGCTATACGAAATCGATAGCCTTGCGCGCGCCGATCCCGGATTTCAGCGGATACGCGCGGCCACGCGCGTATCTACTGAAATCCAGCGTACTTTTGTTTGCGCCTGGAGCGCCAACAAAAGTACGCCTATTCGCGGTTTTTGAAAATCTACCCCTATATGTCTGGTAGTGGCCTACAGGGGTCTGATCAAACTCTCAATAAAGTTTTGTTGTTTTGTTTTTTTGGTTTTTTTTTTGTGAATGTGGCACCTGCCTATAAATTAAAGGATGAGCTAGGGGTGCGTGGGCAAGGGGTGGGAGGGTAGGGAAATACAAACAGTCTAACTTCAGTTAGTCAGCCAGAGTGACTCACTGCTCTCTTGATTAACAAATGTTGGTACCTATTCAAACCAAATCACACTACCTCAACACCTTTCCAAGGTGAGTAACTGAACTGAACTTTTCAACCTTTTACTTAGGTATACACTGCTCCTAACTTATTTCTAGCTTCTGGCTACTTTTTGGGGTGCAAGTATAGAGTGTAGTGAGATGGTGTTTTTTTCTTATAGCGGGCATTATCCATGCAAAATTATAGAATTTTGATGAATTTAGGGTTTAGGTTAATCTGAAGAACAACATAATTACAGCATAGAGAAGAATGAAAGTAATAAAAGACTATCAGTGTATAGTAAGCGACTAAACTCCCCTTTGTGCACCCCTTTGTGCATCCCGTAGTGTTAGCCATTCCCCATGTTCTTTTATATCCCTTGTTAACAATCCCCATATTTAAATGTTTAATGTATTTGACAAAGGTAATGCATGAGTTCCTGCAAATTTTGTTTAAATGTAAACCGATGTGATATGTAAAATCGAACACCGGTATATAAAAATAAATAAATAAAAATAAATAAATAAATAAATATAGAAATATACGTGCTTGATTCTAAAAGGATCTTAAAATACTAGGCTAAGGCATGGTAAGTGGCCAGTGTCTCTAAATTCAAGGTAATTTATTGTGGGCTTATGAACCTAGGGGGTGGTTGCTAGATGTATAGCATACAGTTAATATCAAAACACAGAAAAGCTTTAAGAATTATAAAGCTGAAAAAACTCAATAAGGGTAATATGCAAACATTTTCTGGCAGCTATGCATATAGGGGTAGATTTTAAAAGGTTGTGCGTGGGCATACATGTGTGTGCACTACCCACATGAATGCCCGATTTTATAACATGCGCGTGCAGACGCGCGCATGATATAAAATCCACAAACTTTAGCCTATGCAGCCTGTTTGAAAATTATTCTCTTTATGTGCTATTTTAACACAGAAACAAACAATTTGATACAAATAAAGGTCATAAGGCCCATTTAGACTGCCTAATCTCACTTCCTTTTGTAATACTGTGAACCCACAAATACTTAAGGAACCACCATTAAATGTAAACATGAACTAGCAAAAATGGCTGGTGTAAAGAATGTATATGTTGGACTGCATGTATGTATCATATAAAAAAAGAGGAAAAGACCTCAGCACTGGTGTATGATCTGAATAATTTGAACAGAATATGAACCAGTTGATGCAATCATAAAAACCTCTTTTGCATACTTTATTGACAAACTAATTTTTTGGTGTCACCTTGCTCCTGTGCTGTCGGGCCCCGGGCCATCCTCTCTTGCTGCTGCTGCCAGTGCCTCCCTTCCGCAGTGCTCCGCAGTGGCGTCTCCCAGGCCTTCCACTTTGGGCCTAGCTCCACACCAGGGCGCAGCATCCTCTCCGGCGCCGGCCCAAGGGCGGGAACCAGCTCCGCGGCACAACCCGATAATGTCATGTAGACTTCATATAAAAGTGAGGCACTGCTCCCCAGGACCTCGCCTTGGCAACCGGGTCAACACTGTGGTGTTCTTAGTTTGCCTAACTCTGTGTTCTAGTGTCTCCTTGTTCCAGCGTCTCCTCGTTCCAGCATCTCCCTGTTCCTGTTCTCCATGTGTTCCTGCATCCCTCCCAAGTAGTACCCCTACGGACTTTTCTCTGGTACTGCCCTCTGCCTGTCTGACCTCTCTCTTGCCTGCCACTTGGAACTGACCACTGTCTGCCTGACCATTCTCTTGCCTGCCACCTGGAACTGACCCTCGCTTGCCTTGACTACGCTCGGACTGACCTTGGTATTGACCCCTGCTTTGGCTGACCACCTCTCAACTGATACTCTGGCTCTGACCCTTGCACTTCACTCAGACACTCTTCTGGACTACAGTGACTAGCAGACCAACCTGCTGTGAATCCACTCGTGGCTTCTTTCTACTGGACCCACAGATGCTGACTGTGTCGCCCGGAGAACCTTCATGAACTGTGACCTCCCTGAGGTCTCTGGAGCTTCCAGTTCAGGACTAGTCCATCCGATCAGCGTCAGCCGCGCACCCTTGCTCGTGGGGGGCACACCCCTCCTCTACCATTTCATCCTTTACAAGGAAGCTAACAGCGGAGGAAGCTGTAGCAGCAGGTAAAATGTGCTTCTTGTCTATTTCCTCCTGCCAGCAAGAGGTGATTCCAAGAGTGTATGACAATTGCATGATGGTGGGAAGGGAAAGTGATGATACCAGGAGCTTGGGGGAAGGAGGGAGTGAAAGAAAATCTGACAAATGCCAAGAGCGGGAATCAGTTATGGGGGATTCATTGATGATTAAGGCCAGGGAACTATTTAGTAAGGATGTGCAGAAGGAAAAAATGTGTTTTGATTCATTTTTCATTTTACTGGGACCAAAATTTGTTGCATTAGTTTCATAGGGGGAAAACCAATTCATTGATTAGTTTTATTCATTTTCTGTTTTCCCATTGCAGTCAATGGGGGATGTATTTGCAGCCTATTTTTGGCTGCAGAATTGGGGTTTTCTTACAATTCTGATGAAACATCTGGGGAGCAATCATCAGAACGAGAAAAGAGCTCCAAGGTACTTAGACTATGGCAAAGTGGCACCAAAGTGGCATGAATAGCCTAAGGCTCTGTAAAGGGGCAAAGGAGTACAGGAGTGGCAAGAGTGCTTTAACAGAGGTGCAAAGCAGCAGCGAGAGTGTAAAAAACACACCACAGCTTCAAAAGAGGGCACCGATAACAGTTGCATGAACCCTCGAAGGCAGCATGACAGGCAAAGTGCCAAGACAAGTGGCATCAACATCCTACATCACAATGAAGCAGAAAGAGTGTCAGAAAAAAAACAAGGCGTAGATAAATGGACAAAGCAGCAGAAAGACTAGCACCAACACACTGAGGAACCATGATAGTGGCAAGAACACCACAAGGAGTACAGTGAGTCCTCTGCTGTATGGCAGCAAGGCAGAGTGGCAGAAAGTTGATAGGGGCAAGACAGGCTGGCAGAGCAGAGGTAGTCAGGTCCCAGTGGTTTTGATAGGGGCAAGACAGGCTGGCCCCGGGGTGAGTTCCCTGTCCTTTGCACAGGAAAGGGCTCCCTGAAATGGGTTGGCCCCTAGAGTGGAGCACAAGCCTTCCAAGCATGGCGAGTCTATGTGGAGGAGGTTCCCATGTGAACAGCGGTTATGGTTCAACCTGGGTCAATGGGTACTAAGAGATAGGCTGGCTACCCCCGGGGAGAGTTCCCTTTCCTTTGCGCAGGAAAGGGCTCCCTGAAATGGGTTGGCCCCTAGTGTGGAGCATGAGCCATCATAGCATGATAAGTCAACGTGGAGGAGGTTTCCATGTGAACAGTGGTTCAAAATTGGTCGGCAGGAGTTAAGAGATAGGCAGGCTACACCTGGGGAGAGTTCCCTTTCCTTTGCGCAGGAAAGGGCTCCCTAGAATGGGTTGGCCCCTAGAGTGGGGTAGTGTCTAGTGAATACCCAGAAGCTATTAACTGTTTATGCACCAGCAGATGACAAAGGAACTTGAAGAGCTCTCAGAAATAAGAAAACTGCTACTCAATTCCAAATCTACAATATCAATCTATGTTGATTTTGTACCCTACACAGTGCCTCTGTAAAATATGGTAACACAGAGGATGAACTAGCGTGTAACTACCACCTGTTTTCTATAGTACTAGAAACATTAATATTGGCACCTAAGAAAGCTTTAGGGACAATGGCCCATATTATGAAGGTCATGAAAACTATTGAGCATATGAAATATGCAAGCTCCAAACATCTTGTCAGCTTTTTATGTTCTTACATTCCAAATGTTGCAAAACAGGAAAAAGAATATTCTGTAAAGAAGTGATGCACAAATACATGAAACTGAAATTAAAAGTACTAGAACTAAACTCAGACAGGCACAGCGTTTGAGGTCATGCCCTTGTAGTGACGTAAGGGCTGGACAGTGGATACTGCAGATATGCACAGCATTTGAGGTCATGCCCTTGTAGTGACGTAAGGGCTGGACAGTGGACAATGCAGATAGACACAGTATTTGAGGACAGGTCCTTGTAGTGATGTAAGGGCTGGACAGTAGACAGACAGGCATAGCATTTGAGGTCAGGCCCTTGTAGTGTTGTAAGGGATGCATAGTGGACACTGCAGACAGGCACAGCATTTGAGGTCAGGCCCTTGTAGTGACGTAAGGGCTGGACAGTGGACAGACAGGCACAGCAGTTGAGGTCAGGTACATGTGCTGATATTATCTGGACATATGAGGCAGTTGGAGCTGCTGCAAGGCTTTCAATTGCTTTTATTCATCTTGCCATTCACAGGGTAAATTTGGAAACCCAAGCAAAGGCATGCTTATTTTCAAAAAACACTAGCATTTCCATTACCTCTGGTGCCAGCCTTGAGTGGTGAGGGCTCATGATATCCCCTATCATTGAAAATACACATTCACTGGGCACACTGGATGGTGGGCATGACAGATATCGCTGAGCCACTTTGGTTAGGTGTGGCCAGACAGTGGACTTGTGTGCCCAATATGCCAGTGGATCTGTCTGCATGTCCTCTATGGGCTCCGTGAGATACTGTGTCACTCATATTTGTGCTGGTGTCTCCTTTGCTTGGGTGGGATGAGAGTCCTTCTTGCCAGCTGCTTTTGCTCTAGCCCATTCCAGAACAGATGCTTGTTTATGGGCAACATTGCTTTGGCGTACTGAAGTGGAGGAGAAAGTACTAGCTGTCGCTGACAGAGTGCTGCTCCTGCTTGGGCTAGCACTACTCTCTGAAGTTCCCGCTGTTTCCTCCTCTACTTCATGCCTAATTTGTCTCTGCCTATGGCACTCCTGTTCACGGACTTTTACTAACAGCAGGTCCTTCACAAATGTGAGACAATTGGACTGTAGGGTGAGTTTCCCTTTCACACGGGAATCATAGACTGTGGCAAGCATGTATGTGTGGTCTTTTGTTAAAGGTCTTAATCCCTCTTGCACCTGCTTCAGCAAAAAGTCCAGACAATGCAGCAACTCTACTGTCATTCCCTCTTCCTGTTTAAAGCCCTTCAAATTTTCCTCCAGAGAATTAACTATAGGAATGATGTCAGCCAACGTGGCACTTCTGGAACTCAGCTCCTCCGTGGCATCCATGAAAGGCTGCAGGATTTTTACCAGCTGACTCATGACTAACCAAACATGATGCCCTAGGGGACTATGCACACCTATCTCAATTTCCAGAGAAAGGTCTGCTGCTCCGCTAACCGCTGCAGCATCATACAGGTGGAATTCCATCGGGTGGCAATGTCTTGAATGAGACGCTTGTGAGGCATCTCCAAATCAGTCTGCTTTTGTTGCAGAACCTGCCCCGCTTTTATACTTCTGTGGAAGTGTGCTGCTATGTTCCTGCACTTCTGTATTAACCTGTGCAGGTATTCATTGTCTTGGTGACTAGCTCCAACCCCAGAGCTGACTTCACTACCAGGTGCAGAGTGTGTGCAAAACATCGGATGTTCTGAAAGCGCCCGTCACATATTGCCTTTACCATGTTTGCAACATTATCTGTGACAAAGAACCCTGCCTGAAGATTCCTGTCTCTCTGGTGTAGCTGATGTAGCATGCATCATCTGTCTGATGCATGCTAGAATATTGGCTGAGGTATGGGCCTCGTTTGTTAGGTGGGTTTGCAGTAAAGCCCACCTCCACCCTGATACTTGTTCACTAATAGAGCTGCTGCCTGCCCCTGCCTCAGCCAGGTCCCACCAGTGTGCTGTCAGGGAGAGGTAAGAGTGTGTAGCATTCATTAGGGATGTGCAGAGCAAAATTTTATGTTCATATTTTTTATGTCCGAAAGGGGGTCCCACTTGCGGCCAATATGGACATAAAAAAAATCCAATGAGTTGGGTATATGTACATATGTGCAAAAAAAAATTTAAACCCCCTCACCCTCCTTAATCCCCCCCCCCCAGACTTACCACAACTCCCTGGTGATCGAGCGAGGAGTGAGGACGTCATTTCTGCAATCCTTGGCGAGAAGCATGTGACGTCGGTGGCACATCGAGTGACGCGGCGTCACGTGATTCCCGGCTCGTTCGCGCCGGACGGCTCGTTCGGCCCAAAAAGAACTTTTGGCCAGCTTGGGGGGGCCTCCTGACCCCCCCAAGCTGGCCAAAAGTTCTTTTGGGCCGAACGAGCCGTCCGGCGCGAACGAGCCGGGAATCACGTGACGCCGGCGTCACTCGACGTGCCGCCGACGTCACATGCTTCTCGCCAAGGATTGCAGAAATGGCGTCCTCACTCCTCGCTCCATCACCAGGGAGTTGTGGTAAGTCGGGGGGGGGGGGATTAAGGAGGGTGAGGGGGTTTATATTTTTATTTTGGCTCAACAATCGCGATTTCCCACATATCGAACATATCTATGTTCGATATGTGGGAAATCCGATCGTTTATGTCGAATCAATTTTTTAAGTAAAAAAAAAATATGAGTTGCGTTTTACTAATGCGGTCAATCCGAATGCACACCCCTAGCATTCATAGTGGTCCAGATATTGCAGGTGAAATGCACACTCCCCTTTGCCTTGGCTAGCAGCGCTTGGATGTGACTGCGACACTTGTTGTACAGGCTGGGGATGACCTTTCTGCTAAATGTGGTTCTGGAGGGGACTTTGTAATTCGGAACTAAGACCTTCAGCAAATGCTTGAAACCCACATTCTCCACTACCTGCAAGAGCTGGTCATCAAGGGCAACCATTTCCCCGATGCTCCTGGTTACAACTTTTGAGGCTGCCTGCCTCCTTCCCCGGGATAGCATTACCCCATTTCCTCCATAGTGGGTTGTTGCTTCGGTGAGAATTTAAATACCAGATTCCCTAGTTGGTTTGATGTGTGTGTACATTTGTATGGATCTGGAATAAGATTGATTTGGGCATATTGGTTGTGATATATAGGGTTGTTGCTTCTGCCACATGGCAGGGGGCTGCTGGCCTGCCATCTGACTGCTAGAAGGGGCTGATATCCTGGTCCTGCTGCCTAGATGCCGCACTCTTCGGTCCTAATCCTGCTGCCTGCTACTTGAACTTTGATGCCATGGCTCTTTGCAGTCCCTTTTCAGTGCACTATTTCAGCATTGACTGTCTGGGCTTTCTCTTGAACTTTTCTGCCGTGACCCTTTAGCAGTCCCTTGTTATCACATTGTTGTGCTGGTATTGCTCTAACATTGGACCTGAAATGTAGCTATTGGATTGCCACTTTCTCTTTCTAGGTTCTTTGCTGTAATCATCATTTTGCTAAAGAATGAGATCTGGTTTCTATTTGCATAGCAAGTAGAATGGACATATTAGCAAGGCATCATCAATATATATCAATAACAAATATATAAGGTGCCTGACTAAATTTCATAAAGAATTTTATTAACAAAATTTTTCAACTTATAAATTACACACAAAACACCAAATGTGTACATACAATATAACAGTATAAAAATATAAAAATGTATACATTCCTGTGTGAAGGACGGATGAAAATATGAAGTAGGTATAAATTGAGTTGCACACTTGAGATACCTTGGCCACATTTTTTAAGGTCCTAAAACTATTGGGGTAGATTTTAAAAGAAGCGCGATCAGCCTACTTTTGCTTGCGCATCAGACTCAAGCAAAAGTACGCTGGATTTTAGTAGATATGCGCGGAGCCGCGCGTATCCACTAAAATCCTGGATCGGCGCGCGCAAGGCTATCGATTTTGTATAGCCTGCGCGCGCCGAGCCGCGCTGCCTCCCCCCGTTCCCTCCAAGGCCGCTCCGAAATCGGAGCGGCCTTGGAGGGAACTTTCCTTTGCCCTCCCCTCACCTTACCCTCCCTTCCCCTACCTAACCCACCCACCCGGCCCTGTCTACACCCCCCCCTTACCTTTGTCGGGGGATTTACGCCTCCCGGAGGGAGACGTAAATCCCCGCGCGCCAGCGGGCCTGCTGCGCGCCGGGCCGCGACCTGGGGGCGGGTACGGAGGGCGCGGCCACGCCCCCGGGCCGTAGCCACGCCCCGTACCCGCCCCCAAAACGCTGCCGACACGCCCCCGCAACGCCGCGCGCTCCGGCCCCTCCCCCCGACACGCCCCCCTCCGAGAACCCCGGGACGTACGCGAGTCCCGGGGCTCTGCGCGCGCCGGGAGGCCTATGTAAAATAGGCTTCCCGGCGCGCAGGGCCCTGCTCGCGTAAATCCGCCCGGTTTTGGCGGATTTACGCGAGCAGGGCTCTGAAAATCCGCCCCATTATGAATGTGTCCAAGTGAGTTAGAGTGTGTGCAGTTGTTATTTTACATTTTGAATTTTATATAAGATACAAGTAGAAGGCACATACTGGAATTTTCATTACTTTTGCTTTTGACATTTTCCATCAGTGTTTATATTTCAAATAAAAGCACATCCCTATGATTTAATAAGATTTTAATGCAAAAAATATGTGCAACAACACGAGTAAAAATATGTGCACAAATGAGTGCATCTCTTTTTCAGTCTCAAAATAATGAAGGCATTAACTATAACTCTCCAATGCAGAGAGGTGTGCCATAGCCCTGAAAGCTTAACTTCAATAAAAGAAATCCCACAATTTGGGTGAAGGAGCATTTGGACACTTCATATTAGGAGTTGGATTTGTCTCTATCATATCTCCCTTTCTCCACTTTTCCTCTAGGGTAGACATGTCTAAATTTTTAAGTCTGTCCCCGTATGCTTTAGAATGAAGACCACTGGCCATTTTAGTAGCCATCCTATAGACTAACTCCAACTGTTTTAAATCCTTTTAAAGATGAAAACTCCAGAATTGTATACAATATTCCAAATGAGGTATCACCAGGGATTTATACAGGGGCAATATAAACTCATTTTTTCTGCTGACCATTCCTCTCCCTGTGTATCCAAGCATCATTCTGCTTTTTTTCTGTCAACTTATTTACCTGTTTGGCCACCTTAAGTTTATCATATACGATCACCCACTGATTCTGCTCTTCTTTTATGCTTAGAAGAGTTTCACCCCCTTATATTGTATCTCTCCCTTGGGTTTTTTGAAGCCTAAAGGATGAATTGTAAAAGCCCTATGTGCAACAAATCCGGGAGATACTCATGTGACTGGACCAAGCACGGGCTGCGTGGATTTTAAGAGGCTTGCAGCCATGGGCATATCTCTCGGTATGCGCATTGGAAAGGATTTTGCAAAAAGGGACTGGCCAGGGACAGGATCTGGGCAGAGTGTGGGTTGGGCATGAGTGGGCTGGGACAGTGCCATGAAGTCAGAGTCACGCCAAGCACATGCCAGGATTCGATGAGCACGTAAGTAGTAAAATAAATAATTTAGGGTGTGTCAGTGGGGTTTTAGGGGTCACGGCTAGTAGGATAAAAGGGAGGCAGGTTAAGTAGGTAGGGGGTTTAGGAAGTTCGCTTCTTTACAGGGACGAACTGGGAGGGAACAGGGAAATAGGCCCTAATGCTTCACCACACGCATCTACTAAAATCCACCCACTTACGTGTGCGAGATGGCAAAAGCGTGCACATGCTCATGTCAATATAATATTGTGCGTGAATGTGCGCAAATGTGCCCCCGTACATGACTCTTAAAATATACCTTTAAATGCACATCTCTACATTTTTTAGTATTAAATCTTAGATGCCAGACTCTAGGCTCGTCTTTGAGCTTTGCTAGATCCCAGCTCATGTTTTCCACATCTTGCTAGCTGTCTACACTGTTACAGATGTTGGAATCATTGGCAAAAAGACAAACCTTTCCTGATAATCCTTCTGCAATAGAGCTCACAAACATTTTGAAAAGAACCAGTACAAGAACTGATCCCTGTGGCATACTGCTAGTAATGTCCCTTTCCTCAGTGTGTACTCCTTTCAGTATCCTTTGTTGCCTCCCACTCAACAAGTTTATTTCCCAGTCAATCACTTTAGGGCCCAAACCAAGGTCCCTAAGCCAATTTATTGATGTTGCCTGTGCGGAAATGTGTCAAAAGCCTTACTGAAATCTAAGAATATTTTATTTAGTGCTCTCTCCTGATCCAGCTCTCTGGTCACCCAAAGAAATTGATCAGATTTGTTTCTTGCCATAGTTGAAATTATAATCTTATTTTAAATGAAAAGGATTTTAAATGTTGGGAAATAGTTTCTATTCCATATAAATAATAGGAAAATCCAGATTTTCTTGTAAGTTTTGTTGCATGTGGGAAGGTGGGTATGATTGATCTGAGAATAAAGTATCTTTGGGATATGCTCCAAGCTGTATATCTTGGAAGGACCCCTGTTATTGTGAAATTTATGGACTGATTTCATCAAGTAAAAGAAAGGAAGATAACTCAATGAAAAGGAGAGAACAGGAGACGAAAGAAGGCAGAAGTGAGGATCCTGAAGGGTTCTCTTTACAGAAATATGAGATTATTTTCAGGTTATAGTTAATAGGGAAAATGAGAGGTAGTTTTTTTCCAGTTTACAAGGACACATCTCTTATTTCTTCTCTGAAGTTTGTTCAGAAAGCATTCTATATGTCTAGAAAATGCAAGTTGTTTTATTGGTTAATTGTGACTTACACTATGACCTTCAGCTTTGATTTAGTAACTTACAATAGGTGTTGAAGATTGAAAAATGGCACGATAGATAGTGAGGAAACACACCATTGTTAGCATTTCCAAGAGTATTAGGCCTTGTACAAGAGATCCTAATCAGGAATCAGAAGCAATTCTGAAGAAAGAAAGCTATGCTGCCTGTAATGGACAGAAACCATCTCATTGCACCGTTGTTTCTGAAATGTAAATGTGGCAAATAAAAGTAACTGCATACTGAGTCATTTTGTACCAGTGTATTTTTTTAAACCATGAAATTTTTAATAAGATAGAAATCAAAATGATCCTTTTTGAAATAACCAATACATTGGGATTAAATAATAAATAGCTGCATAGAACACTTTATATAAAACGGTCTTTCCCCATTATGGAAAATATTGTATTGAATAAGGCCTGTAATCTTTAAAAACTGTGGGAAAAGAATATTATACAGTACTTAAAACCCATCATTTACAGATTTGTGATACAGTCAATAATATTTATTTCTCAATCTGAACTATTTTGGAGATCTGAAATACAACAACGGGATTGAAATAATCTTTGTTGTTTTGGTAAATGGTGAGAAGTGGTTAATCTCATTTTGTAAATATTTTCCAAATACTGCATGAGCATTAGAGCTACTTCATCCATATTTTGAAAAACAATCTAGAGTAACAAATAGATTTTATTTCAGTGGGTATGTAAAGAAATGTCTTTTGCATATTTAGTTGTGCATCTTATTTGGTATATCCAGATTGCAATTCATCCTTTCTTGTGTAATTGTAAGCTATTATAAAATCTGATATGAAACTGAAAAAAAAAAAACCCAAAGCAAAAACCATCTTCTGTGGCCCACTGTTAAGTGTAGAAATATCTTATTCTGTCAATGTGATTTCATAGCAAGATGAAAAATGTCAGAAGTGAGGATGACAAATCAGTCTAGTGAGGAAAAATGACTCTCAGACAAGAGATGTCATTTGTCATGATTGCCATTTGACTGCACTTTCTCCTGTCTTCTCTTTCAGCTGAATGTTACTATGCTATTAATTTAAAATTATCTTAACTCAGCTATGGGTAGATCATGAAAATCAAAGATACTTGTTCTATGCTAGAACTGAGAAATAAGGGAAAGGATTGGAAAATGCCATTTTATTACATACTAACAATATGTTATGATATTTTTGTCAACTTTAATTGTTAATTTATCATATATTACAGTTTCCTCATTTCAAAAGTCCATTTTTCCTAAACATAGGCAACAGCATGGCTTTTGTTCAAAAGTGACACAGCTGAGCACAGCTCTCTGTATAATATGGGTGGTAATTAAGCCACAGCTTCAAGGTTGCATGGGCACAAGACAATTCAGCCTAATGAAGTATCGATCGACTGCAGTCGAGGTAAAACAAGTTGACATTCATTTAGAAGTAGCAATACGAATATACCATAATGCCACCAAAGAAATAAGGGTAAAAAAACAACGAGGCTGAATTTTAATCTTGCAAACACAATTAAGAATCTTATTTATAGCATGTTGCTATCGCTTAAACTGCACCTAATTGCATGCTTACCACAATGACAAAAGATTCCTAAATCAGCAGAAATTATATTCATAGAGTGGAGAGGAAAAAATGCACATGAAATTCAGTGATTCAATTAGAGCAGATTCTAGCTGTTCAAAAACTTGACTCTGGAATACTATTTAGAAACTGCAATGAATGAGTTTAGTTTAAGATACTATGATAAACTGTTCTGTAATAATAGGGCATAGGTTTTAAAGGAAGTTTTTATCGATGCAGAGTTTACATCATTGAATAACGGCAGTCTGCATTTTCCTTTCTCTGCATTTTCTGCAATGAAAGTATTTAACCTTTCCATTTCTTGCCATATGATTCCTATCCAAGAACAGGAGGTAAACAATATGGCTCATCAGTTTCTTTTTCTTTCCATGTGAACTGCATTTGTATGTTAAATAATTCAAATCAGAATAGAAACGGATGGTTGGTAGAGTCATATGATAGGGTGCCCCATTTTAAATGGTTGACATGACCCCTAAATAGTGGTTGCAGTTAGTTTACCACCCTGATGGGTGAGGGTGTCTCTTCAGGTAAAGTGAAAACCAATTTATCAATATCAACACCTGTCTTTATTAAATCCAAAATGACTTGTGATTCTGAAAACAAAAATAAAATGGATCAATCTTATCAATTTTGATGCAAAATGATTAAGCATGAAAACAATTAAAAGCTGTTTGTCAAGCTTTCTTTTCCAAAACTGAAAAAAATGGAAGGCAGTTGTTACTTTGATTTAACGTATTTTCTAAATTTCTTTTGTAGTGTTCTTTTTCTTTCAAATAAATCAAAAACTAGTATGGACAGTTCAAGATTATCATTGACATTAATCACAAACCTATTTTCTAATGTAATGGCTGAAAAGTTCATTTTTTGACAAATGGATCCTATGACTTTGTAAACTAGTGCAGATAATCTAGTTCTTCAGAGTAAATCTTTAGGTCTTCTGTCTTGTCTAAGAAAGCGCAAGATGCAAAATAATAACAAATACAATATGACATTCATATTTTCAAGGGACACAAACATTATACACCTAGAATCAAGCAGTTTCTCAGGGAAAATATACTCCAATGAAGGAGAATTTGCTAATATGTTTAATTGCATTACTGAATGGCCCTTCCTGCTCCCCCCCCCCCCCAGCAGTCAGACATTTCTCGATAAAGTAATTTATTAAAATCCACTGACAACCAGATGTTAAGATTCACATCAATTGCCCTACTTGTGTGCTGAATGATGAAAATACTATAGGAAAGCTTTAACAGATGCAAAAGTATTTTGCTAATCAATTGACTAACAAAGAAAAAAAAACAAAGAACAGAATCACATCTGGAAATTAATACTGGATTTTTAAAAGTGTAATTCCTGCCTGGGGACGTGCTCTATGAATGTTACGGTAGACAGTCATGTTGAAGATTAAAACTCTATATTTTATAAAATCAAATGTAGATGTTTTAAATATGATGAAGTAAGTTGCTATCAATCTACGTATATATTGATCAATGTATGCTTCAAATCTAATGACAGAATACTACATTTATAAGCCACTCATTTTGAAATCTAGTGTCAAATTAAAGTCTAATTTTCAAATCCCTTCATAGTTTATTTTCTGTCTACATTGCTGTCCTTATAGTTATATTTTATTTATTCATATGTATTATGGTTTTCTTCAATGCAGTTTATTCTTTAAGTGAACAGAAGTGCAGAGAAGGATGACCAAAATGATATGGGGCATGGAACAGTTCCCCTATGAGGAAAGGCTAAAGAAGTTAGGGCTGTTTGGAGAAGAGATGACTGAGGGGGGATATGATAGAAGTCTACAAAATCATTAAAAAGGACTTGAACAATTAATGTATATTGGTTATTTATTCTCTCAGATAATAAATGGACCAGCGGGCACTCCATGAAGTTAGCAAGTAGCTCATTTAAAACAAATTGAAGAAAATTATTTTTCACTCAGCGCATAGTTAAACTCTGGAATTCATTGCAAGATAATGTGGTTTCAGCAGTTAGTGTTACTGAGTTTAAAAAAGGTTTGCATACATTCCTAGAGATTAAATCCATAAACTGCTATTACGGTCATTAATAAGCAATAGTAGCTTATGATCTATCTGTTTGGGTTCTTGCCAGGTACATGTGACTTTGATTGGCCACTGTTGGAAACAGGATACTGGGCTTAATGGACCCTTGGTTTGCCCCAGTCTGGCATTTCTTATGTTCTTATGTTCTAAAGGATACAGTAATATGTAAAATATGGTTGACTCCTTTGTACATTAATAAAGGGCTCAAGATTTAGAAGAAATTCTGGCCAAAAAGTAGTAAGAAAATTAAAATATTTATATTATTTGTTTAAAGAAGACAGTCAAGAAGCTCTACATCTTAGAGAAGTCAAAATCTTTTTTCTAAAGTATAATATATTATTGATTTATTTCAATACATATGACCCTCATTATCTCTTTTTAGACATGAAAGTTGTATTCCTGACACTAATATTTGGAATAGGGAACAGGAAGCAAACAGAGCATACTCAAGCTTTGATATGAGCAGGAACTAAGGACAAAAAGCCCATCCCCATTCTTCAATCACCATACTGCATCATGTAAATATATTCTTAAACACTTAGGGGCGGATTATCAAAGAGTTATGCGCGTAACCCCGAGAATCCACTCCTGTGCGTGCCAAGCCTATTTTGCAATTGCTGGGTGATGCACGCAAGCCCCAGGACGAGCGTATGTCCCAGGGCTTGAAAAAGGGGGCGGGGCTGGGACGGGGCTGGAGCCTCCAGGCACAGTGGTCATTTGCCCCTGTGCCCGGGATCGCGGGCGGGCCGTCAGCCAGCGTGCACAGCCTATGCCTGCCCGGAGGCAGGCACAACTTCTAAGTTAAAGGTAAGGGGGGGTTAGGTTGGGCTGGGGGGCAGGTTAGGTAGGGGAAGGGAGGAGAAGGTGGGGGGGCAGAAGGAAAGTTCCCTCTGAGGCCACTCCAATTTCGGAGCGGCCTCGGAGGGAACGGAGGAAGGCTGTGTGCGCCGACCCTGGATTTTATAACATGTGCGTGGATGTGCGCGCATGTTATAAAATCGGGCGTAGATTTGTGCGTGCTGGGTTGTGCGCACAAATCTACGCCCACACGTAACTCTTAATATCCTGCCCTTAGGTATCTTTGCTCCATAGCAAATCATGGGGAAACATGAGACTGAAAACATCCATAGAAAACATATCTTCCATCAGAAAATTAACTTCTATAGCTAGGAAGTAACTCAACATTATGTAGCAATGGAAGGTTAACATATCTTGAAATAGAAAACATAAAACTACATTCAAGTATTCAATCTACTTCCTTCTTAATTGCTTAACAGATGGCTTCCAAATAAAAATGCAACACTGGTTGCTCAGATGACAAAGGACACCTTTCTCTTATTCATAAATTTTGCTGCTCCTCTCTTACCACACTTGAATGCCCTGATAGATCATAACCAGAAGTCACAACAAGCTCTGGTCCTTAACAGCCACAAAAAAGTCTGATTTTAACAGAAGCTAAATTTCAGTCTGAGTTGATCTGTATGCATACTTGCAAGAAGGAATTAAGGTACTTGAGACTAGTGCGTCTCTTATAGAAAATGGAACATGGAATTATCATTATCACTAGATGAGGATGACTGGAAAGCCATATGGAGTGCCACTCTTACAATGTCTAGGTGTAATAAAGTAAAGGAACTGATGTTTAGCTTATTGCACAGCATCTAGATATCCCTTATATTTTGCCAGATTTAGTGCAGCAAGCCTACAGTGTTGGTGGAACTTTAGTATTCCAGCTCTGTATTTGTATATGAGGTGGCAGTGCAGACTTGGACAAGAGTTATGGGGACAGGTGCAATTTGATGTGCAGGCCATTGTTAATTCTCTTAAACAATTTGCCACTCCTTTATGTTTCTTAGGTCAATGGTGTTGCGCTGGGTCACAGATGGCTGCGCCCTCTCTGTCTCACCTCTTTTCTTTCTCTTTCCTCTCCTCTGGGCAAGATGGCTGCCTCCGCCTCTCCTCACTGACCTCTCCGGCATCCCTGGACTGGCATGGGCGATTGCGTTTGCCATTCTTACAATGAGGTCACTTAGGGCACGCACGTGCAGCCCTCTCTTTTGAATACATCATGGTGGGAACCTCAGGGGTGTCCCCACTGCATGATGTCACTACCCCTGGGTACTTAGCCTCTGATCTCCAATCCAGCTACGAGTTAACAAGGATTCCGCTAACTCGTAGCTAATTTCGACTTCACTCAGAGGCGTTCCGTTCTGAGTTCTCGCACCTACAACCCTTCGGGGTTACGCTAGCTACTCTAGAGCATTCTGGGTACCCGCTCCTCGGAAGCCTTATTCGCTCCTACTCACCCTCTGGGGTTACACTGTTCCAGCAAGGACGCTCAAGGCACCCGCTCCTTGGTGGTCTCGCTTCGCTCCTGTCTAGTGTCTACTCTCCAGGTTACCCAGCTTCATCAGGACCTAGGTACCCACTCCCTGGGCCCTTGCTCGTGTCTATCTACTTCCTGGGTCGACCTGCTTCTACAGAGGACATTTTGGCTCTGATGCTCTGGGCCTTGTCTCAGTTCTACCTTCGCACTGTGGAGGTCACCTCTCCTACAGCTACCAGCCTTCATGAGTACTTTCACTCTTCAGTTTCTCTGTCTTGTCTCACCACAGAATAGATTCCCGGCGTACTATGCTCCGCAGACCACTATTGGATCTACCATTGCTAGCTACGTCAACTGTGACTGGGTTCTTGGCCTACCCCACTCCACGGACCACTACCAGACCCCTCACTTCCCAGCTTCTGGTGAGACCTCCTTTGCACTTGATACAACACAGTGCCTGGACTGATCTTATTCATCTGAGACATACTCCACTGGCTGAGGAATGCAGCCTGCTCCTCGGGCATTGCCAACTGCTGTACAATAAAACCTCTATTCTTTCTGTGGTCATTACTGAAGAGTCAGCCTATTGTTGTATTTTCCCTATGGGGCTCCTCCCCACTGGTGTTGCGACCGTCACTTCCCGATGGCTTGACTCCGCCTACCTTTCCTTTCTTGCGGCTCCTCCTGCTCTTCACAGATGTCTGGCTGCCGCGGCATCTGCCTGCTGCCCTCTCCAGAGTCCCCGGACTGGCTTGGGCGCTGCCTCCCGCCATGTTCTACAGGTACCTTAGGACGCGCACTCCGGTGGCCCTTATTCTTATTTCCTCATTGGCGCGTTCCTCAGGGGCGTCCCCCTGTGATGACATCATGCTGCCCGGATATTTAAGCCTACAGTTTATTGCTAGCCGTTGAGTTAGCAAGGGGATTCTTATGGATGGGATTCACTCTCCGTACCCAGCTTTTCTGCCTCTCCAACTTCTATTGGACTCTTTCTGCTAACGGGGTACCCACTCCTCGGGGGCCTCTTTTGCTTCTTTCAGGTCGCTATCAGGTAACCGGTACTCACTCCTCGAGGGCCCATGTTCCCTGACCCGCTACCTGCATCTATCTCCTCTTCTACTTGGAAGAATTCGCTACAGACACCATCAGTGAGTACTACTATCATCCACTCCTCAGAGCTGTCTCCCTGGAACCAGGTACTCACTCTTTGAGGGCCTGCCTCTATTCCAGCGCCAGTGCCATCTCCTACGTGGAACCGCTGTGTGAGTACTTTGCCAACTAGTCTCTCTGCTCCCAGGGATCTGGTACTCGCTCCTCGAGGGCCAGTTCTCCCTACCTCGGGGCTTCTCCATACTTAGGACTCTGTTCTATTGTACTCATTTTCTCAGTTCTCTCCACTACAGCACTGCTACCGGAGGAATCGCTGTTCCAGTGCCCTGGGGAATACTAGCCCAGCCGCGCTACATCTACTACTCACTACTGCCACCTCTGGTGGCTTCTCAAACTGTCTAAATAAAGATATAATCTGTGTTTCTGTGTCCAGAGCGGAGTCTGACCTGTGGCCCCTCATGGGACTTCCCCCTGTGGGCGTGGTCAGCTGCCACAGTATCCAAGGGTCCACCCAAACCTCACTAATTATAACAACTGGAGAGGTCATCAATACAGTACCAAGGGTCCACAAACATGTCAAACCCACAGCAAATGGGGTGAACAAGATTTAAATAAATTGCATAAGGCTCTCATTGTCTGTATATTGCATGCTGCCCGCATCACTATTGCTTCTTATTGGAAATCAAGTCCACATTTAAATCACTGGAGAACTGTAGTAGCTGATATTGCAGTAATGGAAAGAGTGTCATTTGTGCTCAAAAAATAATTTGCAAGGGTATGAGACAATTTGGAAAATTTATTGGCAATGGAGAGAATCCTGTTTATAGCTGACTTCTAAATTTTGATGCTGTACTGTATGTATTGTTTCTTTCTACTAAATGTTGAATATTATGTACAACTTGTTTATGTTGTAACTTGCACCTCTGGAGATTATTATTTATTTTGTGTCTTTAAATAAAGATATATTTTTAAAAAGTTTGATTTTCTGTATATACACAGTAAATATGCATAAATATATGTACATGCACTCATTATATGCAAATATATATATATATATATATATATATATATATATATATATATATATATAGATATAGATATAGATATAGATATAGATATATAGATATATATAGATATATATACAAATTTAAACAAGTCAGCCATAGTGTATCCTCATAAGACCACTAAAAGGGTGTATAAAAGATCACAATTCGTTAATAGCAATTTCCAACTAACCACTTCTAAGAAAACACCTATTAACCGGCAGATATGTATTGTACCCTACTCTACTCACACTAAGGAGATACAATATATTATTTCAAAACACTGGAATGTGCTTAGAGCACTTGACATTTTCCATCAGCTTCTAATTTTTGCAAAGACCTGCAGCTGCAATTTAAGTGGTCATCTTGCATATACATCCAGCCACAGCACAGCCTATTTGGTTTCAGAAGAATGAGGGCAATATGCATGTGGCAAATGTGTAGTTTGTGCAAATGTATTACATATTTGTGAATTTCAGTATCCAAATTTGCTGATTAAGCATACTCTTCATGGGCATTATACGTATGATCAGAAATCAATGCTTAGCAGGATTAGGTAAATTTAGGAAAGGTCACATTCAATACATGAACTTCCACTGATGACCCATTTCCTCATTCATAACAACCTTTACGACGCTATTGTGGAATATTTGACCATCATACTAGGCATCATTGTGTGGTTAGACAGCCAATGTCACTCAGCCTTATATATAATCATCATCGGTCAGTCCATATTAGAACATGATTATGTTATATTATGTTCTAATATGGACTGACCGATGATTATATATAAGGCTGAGTGACATTGGCTGTCTAACCACACAATGATGCCTAGTATGATGGTCAAATATTCCACAATAGCATCGTAAAGGTTGTAATGAATGAGGAAGTGGGTCATCAGTGGAAGTTCATCAGTGGAAGTTCATCGGTCAGTCCATATTAGAACATAATATAACATAATTATGTTCTAATATGGACTGACCGATGATGATTATATATAAGGCTGAGTGTCATTGGCTGTCTAACCACACAATGATGCCTAGTATGATGGTCAAATATTCCACAATAGCGTCGTAAAGGTTGTTATGAAAGAGGAAGTGGGTCATCAGTGGAAGTTCATTATACGTATGAGACATGGCAAGTAATTCATGTTGTAGTTTGCCCTTGCCATAAAATGTATATGGCGCACACAAAGAGATGGATTAAAACATGCATTATATAGCATAAGAGCTATATTAGGACACAAAAGAAAGATGCTCCGGTGGTTCAACAGCATACTATTGATTGAGAAGTTACAGAGAAGGGTCACCAAAATGATAAAGGGGATGGAACAGCTCCATTATGAGGAAAGACTAAAGAGGTTAGGGCTGTTCAGCATGGGGAAGAGACGACTGAGGAGGGATATGATAGAGGTGTTTAAAATCACGAGAGGTCTAGAATGGGTAAATGTGAATCAGTTATTTACTCTTTCAGATAATAGAAGGACTAGGGGGGCACTCCATGAAGTTAGCATGTAGCACATTTAAAAATAATCAGTGAAAAATCTTTTTCACTCAACGCTCAATTAAACTCTAGAATCTGTTGTCAGGGGATGTGGTTAGTGTAGTTAGTGTAGATGGGTTTAAAAAAAGGTTTGGATAAGCTCTTGGAGGAGAAGTCCATTACCTGCTATTAATCAAGTTGACTGAGAAAATGGCCACTGCTGTTACTAATATCAGTAGCATGGGATAAACTTAGTTTTTGGGTATTTACCAGGTACTTGTATCCTGGAGTGGCCACTGTTAGAAACAGGATACTGGGCTTGATGGACCCTTGGTCTGACTCAGGATGGCAAGTTCTTATGTTCCTATATTATTCATTATGTGTTGCGCTCCCCGTCGCTGGTCCCGCGACTGGGCTCTTACCTTCAGTCTGCCCCGGCAAACAGCCGCACTCCCCGATGCCTTGCAGGCCTTTACAGGCCTTTCTCATTGGTGGTGTCTCCATGAGGCAGATGCCGCTGAGCTCTCTGCCATGCCCCGCTCATTAGGTATGCGTGCGCGCGCGCAAGGGGGCTGAATTTAAAGGGACAGTGGCGGAAAACCTCGGCCGGCCCCCGGAATGACATCAGATGCCGGCAGAGTATTTTAACCCAGTCCCTGCTTCAGAACTTCGCCTTGCAAAGAGGTTCACTCTGGGAGAGTTACTGGTGCAGTTCCAGCTTCTATTTCTGCTCCAGCCTTTGTTCCTGATCCTTCAGCCTGTCTTCCTGGTTCCTGATTCTGCACATCTTCTGGATTCTCCTGTCTGCCTCCAGCCCTGATCTTCGGACCATCCCTCCATGCTGCTCTCAACCACCTCGGTGGCATCTGGATTTCTTCTTGGACTTTCATCTCCAGGAGACCGCGCCTAAGCCCAAACGGCTCGGGTCCTCACGGGCTCCTCCCGGGGGTACCTCGGGTTTCCAGTGGTGAAACTCCTGACTGGTCTCCTGGCTCCGTCTGCCTCCCGGCCACTACATCCCTTGCGGAGATCCTCTATCCATCCTTTCACCATCCGCAGGCCGGCCCAAGGGTCCACAACCCATAACATTATGCACCTATGGCAAGAGGAAGCAATGTTTCCTTATATTTGTGACATAAAGTACAAGCTTATGTCTTTAAGTGGCAAACTGTTCATCCATTTTAAATCAACTATTGAATGGGAAGTTTTAAATTGAAGGAGGAATAAAGTTGCAAAATTCAACATGCAAAAAAATATAAAGGTGATAGTCCTACAAGGTGGCTTACCAGTAAAAATTGCTATTATGCAGAAGTTTTGTGAATAATTTACTATGTCTGTTCTGCTGACATAGTAAATCATTAGCTGTTTGTATGATATTAAAAGGAGAAACATTGATGGTAGAGAAGTTAGGAAAAAGAGGTTTTAGTGAATTGGTATTTCTAATAATTTTATTGAAACAATTTATTGCTCATTTGTAGTGGGCAGCACATATTTTAACAACTAAAGAGTTAAAGATGGCATGTTGAGAAGATAGCAACCTTGTGAATGATTTGCTATACCTGTTCCAAGGAAAAGTGGCAGCACACGTTATAACCACTAAAAAGTTAAGGATGTCACTTGGAGAAGATATTGGACAATGAACCAGTTTTGGGTGAACAATCGCCAGAAATAGTCCTCTGTTTAAAGTGTTGGAGTATGGTTTCATCCTGTTCTCCCTGAGGAAGCCCATGATTGGGTGAAACAGTGGCCTTTGTAGGGGCTCTTACGAACTGTGAATAACAGCATGTGAGAAATTGTTTTTTAATTCTTGGTAAATAATTGGAATATCAATTAAAATTTTGAGAGACTTCTCATCTGTGAGTAACATTTAAAGAAGATTTGATAAAAAAAAATGTTCTTGGTGTGTCAATCTGAAGGAGCTTGTATGCAAAAAAACATTTTTCCTCATTCAGAAATAGGTTTCAAAAATAAGCTGATCTTTAAAAAATGTTGTTTCTAAGTTTAAAAGGAATTTTTTGAGAAGGATTTTTTCCACTACAATGATAGATTAGTGACTACGGAATGAACATCTGTATATTTATAATTGTCAGCAATTATTTGTAATAGTTATATTTTGATATAAATGTTTTATTGTTAGGAAATTGGGTGTGAGCATGTGAGTGTGAGTGAAAGTTTTTTAGCTCTTTTAGACATTGACTTTTGGTTAATGTGCGATGTGTCTTCAATATGGGTGGCAACTTCAACAGGGAAGCTACAGCCCCTACTTGCCAAAGAATATGAAAGGGTTCTATTAACCTGGGTGGAAGCTTGGTTAATAGAAGGTAATTTGAGTCGCAGATGTTATATGCCCAGCCATACTTGTTCTCCATGCTTAAATTGTGGTGCTGGTCATCATCTTTGGTCAGCCTGTTTTTTTTCATCACCTGGCCACTGAGGTGAGCATTTGGTTGGTTCTGTGTCAGAGATCTCTGAGATCTTGGCTCAATGCATTTGCTGCAGGACAGGATACTGAGTGCATGTCTGGGAGAGGTATCTTGCAGTGCTTGCCATAAATGATCTGAAAGGGTGATGACCCCTTGGAACTCCCTGTGTATATGGTAGACATCTACCCACTTGTGACACAGCGCCACAAGTGGCTGCACTCACCCCAAGACCTTGCTATGGCAGGATGCTCCTGAGTGATGCAACGCGGCAGGACACCACGAGGATTGCTGCCTCTGGACTTCCCTTAGATGCGCATGCACCCAAAGTTAATTCTCCTAAAGGATCCACGGTGGGAAAATGCCATGGTGCCCTTGGATGATGTCATGACTCTTTGCCCTTTAAAAGGGCCTCCTTGATGTTCTTCTTTGCCTCAGCAAAGGTCATCATAGTTTGTCTTGAGCCGCAGCCTTGTCTTCAGCTTCACCCTTTGCTTCAGTCTTCATATTCTGCCTCAGTCTCTGCTACAGTCCTCGTCTTCAGATTCAGCCTTGCTCTACATTTGTCTTCAGCCAAAACCTGCCTTGTCTTCTGCCACAGTCTTCAGTTTATCTTCATCTTCAGCCTCAGCCACAGTCTTCAGCCTGCACTTCCTTGTCCATATTTATAGATTTCCGGACTTTTTCCTAGTTTGATCCATGCAAGAACTCATTCACCCACCATCAGCACAAACCTTAGGGCCTTGCCCACAAGATTACGTCAATTGCACCTCGGTAAGAGGGGCTCACGCTCATGTTCGCAAAATGAACACATTCTTCTAAAATCAGTTTTACTGCCAGGAGTTCCCAGTCTCCAATATTATAGTTTTTCTTTGCAAGCATGAACTTCTTGGAAATGTATGAGCATGGTAAGTAATTCCCTTGGTCATTGTTTTGAGTAAGGATAGCCCCCATTCTGAGGCCAGAGGCATCTACCTCCAAGACAAAGGGTTGGGAAGGATCTAAGCTTCTTAGGTAGGGCTCTTGTGAAAATTCTCATTTCAGATACTGAAAGGCCTGGGTGTTTTCTTCTGACCAGTACTTTAGATCCATGCCCTTCTTGATAAGAACCATAAATGGAGCTGATAGTGAAGAATACTGGGGTATGAATTGACTGTAATAATTTTCAAACCCCAGGAATGTTGCGCTTGGAGGTGGACCCTTGTCCTGGAGCAGTGGAGAATGGCTCCCTGGTAGGGACCATGAAGCACCTGTCCCCAGGCGGCGGAGCACAGTAGGATTCAAAGGCTAGGATGAGCTTCACCACTGGAAGCCCATGGTCTCCCCGGCTGGAGCCCATAGGGACCCGGGCCGCTTGGACTTAGGTGGGCCTCGCAGGGTCTCCTGGAGAGGTTATATGATATGGAATGGGAAGCCAATGCAAATATTGCAAAACAGGTGAAATATGGTCTCGTCGAGATACATTACACAACATTCGGGCTGCGATATTCTGTATTAGCTGTAAAGGTTGTATGGTTGATTGCGGCAAGCCAAGATATAGTGAATTGCAGTAATCTAGAGAGGATAGGATTAGAGCTTGGGTGACCGAGCGAAAATCTTTTGGAAGAAGAAGTGGTTTAAGTTTTTTTAGAACAAGACTGTGAACGGGGAGGCAAACTAGTACATTTACATTGCCAACCCGATTGCCAAGGCAAGGAAGTGCAGGAAGGGACTTCCTTATATCGTACATTCAATCAGGGTCTACCGCAGAGCTAGGACCCGCCCCTGACACTACAAGAGGCCGGGTGGTCCACATGCACGTGCCTAGGGGCGTGGCCAATGCCACTGGGGATGCTAAACTCCGGCGTGAGGCCTGGTGTGCAGTGGAAGGCCCGGCAACTGCCGTCGCAGGACGCCGAGGCCTGGAGAAGCTCGCGGCTGCTGCTGGGAAGGCCAACCCATGACCTGCAGAGGAGCTAGTGAGGTGAGCAGGCCCGTGCGTGGGCTAGGTGCGGACAGGGGCGCACAACAAGGAAGCATTGCAAAAATACAACAAGTGAGGTTATCAAATTTGCGGACGATACATAATTATTCAGAGTAGTTAAATCACAAGCGGATTATGACACATTACAGGAGGACCTTCCAAGACTGGAAGATTGGGCATCCAAATGGCAGATGAAATTTAATGTGGACAAGTGCAAGGTGTTGCACATGGGGAATTTAACCCTTGCTTAGTTACATGATGTTAGGTTCCATATTAGGAACTACCACCCAGGAAAAAGATCTAGGCATCATAGTGGATAATACTTTAAAATCATCAGCTCAGTGTGCTGCAGTAGTCAAAAAAGCAAACAGAATGTTAGGAATTATTAGGAAGGGAATGGTTAATAAAACGGAAAATGTTATAATGCCTCTGTATTGCTCCATGGTGAGACCACACCTTGAATACTGTGTACAATTCTGGTCGCCACATATAAAAAATTATATAGTTGCAATGGAGAAGGTACAGAGAATGGCAACCAAAATGATAAAGGGGATGGAACAGCTCCCCTATGAGGAAAGGCTGAAGAGGTTAGGGCTGTTCAGCTTGGAGAAGAGATGACAGAGAGGTCTTTAATATCATGAGAGGTCTTGAACGAGTAGATGTGAATCAGTTATTTACACTTTCAGATAATAGAAGGACTAGAGGACATTCCATGAAGTTAGCAAGTAGCACATTTAAGACTAATCAGAGAAAATTATTTTTCACTCAACGCATAATTAAGCTCTGGAATATGTTGCCAGAGGATGTAGTTAGTGCAGTTAGTGTAGCTGGGTTCAAAAAAGGTTTGGATAAGTTCTTGGCGGAGAAGTCCATTATCTGTTATTAATCAAGTTCACTTAGGGAATAGCCACTGCTATTAATTGCATCAGTAGCATGGGATATTCTTGGTGTTTGGGTAATTGCCAGGTTCTTGTGGCCTGGTTTGGCCTCTGTTAGAAACAGGATGCTGGGCTTGATGGACCCTTGGTCTGATCCAGCATGGCAATTACTTATGTTCTTATGTTCTTAACACCTTGAGCCCCTTGGACTGGGGGCCAGACCAGAATGGCCTTTACTTTTTCAGGAACCATCCAAAATCCATAGCAGGAAATGATATACCCCATCATGAGCTCTTCCTGCTCAAAAGTGTAGTTTTTCAGCTTTGCATACAACTTATGTTCCTGCAATCTCTGTAATATCTGCTTGATATGCACCTGATGCTGAGGCAAAGATCAAGAGAAGATGAGGATGTCATCGAAGCACACTACTATAAAGGAGTAGAGAAGATCCAGAACAATTTCGTTGAGCATGTGCTGGAATACTGCAGGGGCATTTTATAACCCAAATGGCATGACTAGGTACTCATAGTGACCATCTCTAGTATTAAATATTGTCTTCCTCTCTTTGCCTTCTTGTATTTGTATCAGGTTATTTGCCCCTTGGAGATCAAGATTAGTGAAGATCTATGCTCCTTGAAGATGATTGAATAGTTTGAGATAAGTGGTAAAGGGTAATGGCTCTTCCTGGTTTTTTCATTAAGGCCTCTGAAATCAATACAGGGCCTCAGAGATCCATCCTTTTTTCCAACAAAGAGAATCCAGCACCTATTGAAAAAGAGGAAAGACTTATAAAACCCCTGTTTAGGTTTTCCTTAGTATACTGTGCAATGGCATTGGTCTCTGGCACTGAAAATGTGTAGACCCAACCTCAAGGTGGCATATCGCTGGTAGAAGATCAATGAGGCAATCATAAGATCTATGTGATGTTAAGGTTTCCACATATTGCTTATTAAAGATATCAGCACAGGCGGCATATTGGTGTGGTAGGCCTGGCATTACAGTGGCAAGATCCATGGTAATGAATGGCAGGACCAATGATAAGCACATTTCATCACAGGTAGAACCCCCATTGAGCCAGCTGTAAGGTGCCCTAGTTGATGGAAGGCTGGTGATGCAGGAGCAAGGGTAGCCTCAAGATAATGGGGTTGACTGCTGTGGGGAGCACAAACAAGGTGAAGGTCTCCTTGTGGAGAAGATCTGTCTGCATTGTATCACTTCGGTGAGCCGATCTGGAAAATGTTCACCGAGACCAAAGAAATGGTGATAGTGTTTTCCATGGTGGTCATGGACAGTCATGCTGGTGGACCAGCACCTCCTTAATAATATTTCTGCCTGCTTCTGAGTCCAAGAAGGCCTTTATTTTTATTGTGGGCTGCCCCAAGGTATGGCAAACTAGTACTAGCATCTGTGGAGAGGGAGATATCTAACATAGGGTTATCTGTCTGACCAAGCCTAGGTGCAGGCATTTCTTGACTTCTCAGGGAAGTGATTGGCAAACTGTCCCTGGCCAGTGCAATATAAACAGCCTGAGTTGTCTCCATCTTTGCTTCTCTTCTTCAGAGAGCCTTGAGGGACCTAACTGCATGGGCTCCTCTGCAGGGGACAAGAGCTCCAGATCAGGTGAGGATGCCATTGGATGTTGCAAAGAAGGAGCCAGACAGATAGGCTGCTGGGAGGCCTTATAATCCTGGGCTCATCCTTGAAATGGTAGATCCATCAAGATGGTCCAGGCAATCAGAATCTCCAAAGTTGGAGGAAGGTCACAGGCAGCTAGCTCATCTTTGATCCAACCAGCCATCAGCTGCCAGAAGATGGCTGTCTGGCTATCTTCACCCCAACAGATCTCTGAGGCCAGGTTGTGAAAGTGAATAGCACATTCCCCAACCATGTGTGTACCCTGGTGAATACGGAGTAGCTCCGCAGCCATAGAAGTGACACAACCAAGTTCATTGAAAACTAACTGAAACTGTTCAAGAAAGTTATCCACATTTTTCAGGATCGGTCATTATGTTCCCACAATGAGGAAGCCCATGCAAGGGTGGTGCCACCCATCAGTGAATGCATATATGTGACTTAGCCTGGTCAAAGGGTAACTGGGCCGACGGGAGCTTTAAATGCATGGCAAGTACCCAAACATTAGATAGATCACAATCTACTATTGCTTATTAATTACTGTAATAACAGTTTATGGATTTTCCTCTAGGAACTTATCTTACCTTTTCCCCTATCCTCCCTGACCCCTAACTCCTACCTAACTACCCTATTTTATTTTGATATTTAACTTACCTATACCACTACCTAACCTTTCTACCATCTCAAAATGGTTATAGCTGCACTGGAGGAAGTGCAGAGAAGGGCAACCAAAATGTTAAGTGGCATGGAACGGTTCCCCTATAAGGAAAGGCTAAAGAAGTTAGGGCTGTTCAGTTTGGAGAAAAGATGACTGAGGGGGAGATATGATAGATGTCTACAAAATCAGGAAAGGACTTGAACAGGTTAATATAAGTCGGTGATTTACTTTCTCTGATAATAGAAGGACCAGCGGGCAGTCTATGAAGTTAGCAAGTATCTTATTTAAATCAAATTGAAGATAATTATTTTTCACTCAGTGCATAGTTAAGCTCTTGAATTCACTGCCAGGGGATTTGGTTATGGCAGTTAGTGTAACTGGGTTTAATAAAGGTTTTGATAAATTCCTAGAGGAATTTATCCATAAACTGCTCTTAATAAGCAATAGTAGCTTGAGATCTATTTAATAGGGATGTGAATCGTTTTAGGACGATTAAAATTATCGTCCGATAATTTTAATATCGTCTTAAACCGTTATGGAACACAATACAATAGAGATTCTAACGATTTATCGTTATAAATCGTTAGAATCGTGAGCCGGCACACTAAAACCCCCTAAAACCCACCCCCGACCCTTTAAATTAAATCCCCCACCCTCCCGAACCCCCCCCAAATGAGTTAAATAACCTGCGGGTCCAGCGGCGGTCCGGAACGGCAGCGGTCCGGAACGGGCTCCTGCTCCTGAATCTTGTTGTCTTCAGCCGGCGCCATTTTCCAAAATGGCGCCGAAAAAATGGCGGCGGCCATAGACAAACACGATTGGACGGCAGGAGGTCCTTCCGGACCCCCGCTGGACTTTTGGCAAGTCTCGTGGGGGTCAGGAGGCCCCCCACAAGCTGGCCAAAAGTTCCTGGAGGTCCAGCGGGGGTCAGGGAGCGATTTCCCGCCGCGAATCGTTTTCGTACGGAAAATGGCGCCGGCAGGAGATCGACTGCAGGAGGTCGTTCAGCGAGGGTTCAGGCGCCTCGCTGAACGACCTCCTGCAGTCAATCTCCTGCCGGCGCCATTTTCCGTACGGAAAATGGCTCCGGCCATACGCGTATGGCCGGCGCCATTTTCCGTACGAAAACGATTCGCGGCGGGAAATCGCTCCCTGACCCCCGCTGGACCTCCAGGAACTTTTGGCCAGCTTGTGGGGGCCTCCTGACCCCCACGAGACTTGCCAAAAGTCCAGCGGGGGTCCGGAAGGACCTCCTGCCGTCCAATCGTGTTCGTCTATGGCCGCCGCCATTTTTCGGCGCCATTTTGGAAAATGGCGCCGGCTGAAGACAACAAGATTCAGGAGCAGGAGCCCGTTCCGGACCGCCGCTGGACCCGCAGGTTATTTAACTCATTTGGGGGGGGTTCGGGAGGGTGGGGGATTTAATTTAAAGGGTCGGGGGTGGGTTTTAGGGGGTTTTAATGTGCCGGTTTTGCGATTTTTAGATTTTTAGATTTTTCACGATTTTTCACGATTTTTCACGATATTTTACCCCCCCAAACGGCAACAATACGATTCCCTCCCCCTCCCAGCCGAAATCGATCGTTAAGACGATCGAGGACACGATTCACATCCCTACTATTTAATATTTGGGTATTTGCCAGGTATTTGTGACTTGGATTGGCCACTGTTAGAAACAGGATGCTGGGTTGATGGTCCCTTGCTCTTACCCAGTATGGCATATCTTATGATTTTATGCTCTTATGTAAGTGGTACCTTGTGATTTCTTTGTGATTGGTGAGGTCAGAGTGGGGAGCCTTGTTGACTTCATAATAATTGATAGGCTCTTAGTTCCAAGGTGGAATGTTGGGTCCAAGATCTGTTGGAGTCTATGGCTTCCACCTTACACATACATATGCAGTTCTGGAGGGTGCTGGCTATTTTCAAATAATGCTTTATTAATCTTTATAAAAATGTCCAGTTGACTGATCCAACTTGTTTACCACTCGATGTGGAAAATCCCATATGAAATATCTCTTTGGTACTTACTTCTTCAGGCTTCAGCTGCAAAGGAAAATAAACCAAGTATCCTGGCCTTGTTTATCCTATCCTTATATGCTAATCCTATTCTTAATCTCTGCTCCAATCTCTATCATAACACTAGCTAAGATCCAGACAGCATGGAAAGAGGTGGCTCCTCTAGGTCTTTGCCAGAGGGATATGTAGATCCCTACTTCCACTCTTCTTTCATTTCCAGGGTCACCCATCTTTAGTCAGTAGAGCTGAGCTTCCCCGCAGGACACCTTTTCATTTTCTTCAGCATGGGACTTCTCATTTGCCTGCAGAAACCAGGCTCCCAGCCAGCTCATTTTCTTTGGAACTCTAGACCAACCTAATGGGAGTGTGATGTCAGCAATGCCCAGGGCACCCCTCAACTTGCAGCACCCTAGGTGATTGCCCAGCTCACCCTACCCAAAGAGCAGCCATGTTTAGGATGCTTCATGTGCTCTTACATCAAGATTCCTTGACTTTGTTTTTATTGACAATAAAAAAGTATCAGGAATAAGAAAACAAATAAAAAGCATCCCTCCTGCCAAAAATAAAATAAAAGCTTATGGAGTGAGTTTGGATCTCAAGAAAAAGGAAGAATTGAAATTAAATCTGTCTCACATGAAGGATTAGCAGTCTTCTTGGCCCAGTGATGCTAGCACCCCTACTTTCACAGTCATATGAGTTTACAAAGTAATACTACCTTAGTAGCTTGACCCCTAATTTCCTCATTTATAGCTGCCTTTCACCTACTTATATAATTGGAATCTGTCAAAGTGTTACAAGCTCGAATTTTAGATGATTAATAATAGAGCAACACCCTATTTACATATCTAATGGGGAAAATTGCTAGATGAAAGTAGCTTTCAAAAACCTCAAACAGCATTAAAACTTGTAAAGCAATAGAACTGCATGATTAAGTAGGATATATTAATGTTTTGTATCTCTTTAACTTAGGACTGAATTATTTAAAGAAGTTTGCACAAGAAAGGCACATCTTTATTGTGATAATGTGAACTACAGATGCAGGCAACACATAATGGCCCATTACGTGGTTTTTCTGGATTTTATAACATTATATTGCTCACAGTAACATGTCATCATAGCTGATAAATAGGGGAAATTTTATGCTAAAGGGGGCTTGGGTGCAAATGACCTTCTCAGATAAATTAATTATGGATGTACTCATGTTATAAATGTGTCATTATTTACTAATAAGAATAAATGTCCTTTTTGAATGCAATTATTTCATCCCAGTTTTTCTTTTAAAAGATCAAAAGAACTCTTTCTGATGGTTAACAGCATGATTCTAATGCATGGTTCTTCCCACTAGCAAAACCCCATATCCTTTTAGATGTGTGTATACACACACACACACACACACACACACACACACATATATATATATATATATATAGATATATATATATATATATATATACACACACACACACACACATTTATATATATATATTTATACATATACACACACACATATATATATATATTTAAATTTATACACACACACACATACATATATATATACATATACATAAACATAAGGAGAGAAAGATCATTTTTTTAAATTTTAATTAATGCGTTAAAGGTATCATTTTCATTTAAGGATTTAAAATGATAGACATTATTGATCCAATGATTTCTGCTTCAGTTACTATAATTTTCATCTACACAAATTTGGATAGTCATGGTATGTAATATTTTATACTGTATACATTAAAGTTACTGTTTTCATTTAGAATATCAAGGTTGTACCTGACCACATTGGGGGTGCAGGCACTCTCTCAGGCAACTAAACATATATATGTGAACTGGAATAATACTTAGAATATAGGGACGTCGATATTCAAAAGCCATTTATTTATTTATTCATATTTATATACCATCGGTCTGTAGACAATAACAGTGGTTCACAATAAAATATGTCAATAAAACAGTAATCACAATAGCAGTTTACAAAATGTCACAGGATTGCTATTGCTGGTAAAATTTCATTATACATGAAACAATTTTCCAGTGTTAGATGCCTATACTTCTGATTCACTCACTTCCTCCTAGCCAGCATATATAAGACCAAATAGCCATGTTTTTAAATCTTTCTTGAACAGCTTTATGTCCTTCTGAACATGTAATTCACCTGGCATTGAATTACATAGTTGGGTCCGATGGATAACTGAAAAGTTATGCATCTAAATGTCTTACCCAGCTATGTTCAGCCTTTATCCAGCTACATTTATTTGTCTAATAAGTTAGGGGGCTAGAATTTAGCTGGCTAAATTAGGGACATACCAGGGGCGTAACAGGGAGGAATTGAGTTAGCTGGCTAAGATAACCAGCTAACTCCAATATTCAGAGTTAGCTGGTTAACCTAGACTGCTAAATATGGTCGGGTCAAAGAGCTATCATAAAGTTGGCCAGCTATAGTTAGCTGGCTAACTACCTAAGATAGCCGGCTATATTCAATTGTGCAGCTGCACTACTGAATATGCCTCCAGAATTAGGCAGATTCGTTTTTTCCGTCTAACTTTGCTATTCAGACTATGTCTGAATATAAACCTCAAAGTGTATTTCCTAAAGAACATAAGAACATAAGAAAATGCCATACTGGGTAGACCAAGGGTCCATCAAGCCCAGCATCCTGTTTCCAACAGTGGCCAATCCAGGCCATAAGAACCTGGCAAGTACCCAAAAACTAAGTCTATTCCATGTAACCATTGCTAATGGCAGTAGCTATTCTCTAAGTGAACTTAATAGCAGGTAATGGACTTCTCCTCCAAGAACTTATCCAAACCTTTTTTAAACACAACTATACTAACTGCACTAACCACATTCTCTGGCAACAAATTCCAGAGTTTAATTGTGCGTTGAGTAAAAAAGAGCAATGCCATATTGTTGCCACATTAGTCCACTTAGTAATGATGTGCAAAGCCCAAACCTTTCGGTTCGGGCTTTGTTTTCGGCCCACTGTGGGAAATATCACATTTCCTGCGGTTCGGGCCTTTGAAATTCGGAGGGACTTGAATTACGGGTTAATGCGGGAAAATTTTGTTCGGGATTCATTGTCCCCGAAACAAGACTAATTTGTCCTGAACGAATACACATCCCTACTAGGGATGTGAATCGTGTTCCATATCATCTTAACGATAGAAATCGTGTGGCAGGGCAAGAAAATCGTGTTAGGCACGATTTTTTAGTTAAAAAATCGTTAAAAATCGTTTTTTCCAATTAGTGCGCACTAACTTGAGTTAGTGCGCACTAACTGAAAATGATACAATTTGACACTTTTCAGGTCAGTTAAGGTCAGTTTAGGAATGAATATGTATTCCTATTGGCTGTCCTCTTATTTATTCATGTTACCAAGGTTCCCACTGACAGTATATGGGGGATGGGAAATGGAAACAGTTGGTAGCTTGACAAAACAAGTAATGTGATCAGTCAATGTGACTAGAACTTGTGCCCTAACCCTGATACCAGGGGTATTGTGATCTTCCTGCACACAGTGCCCTATCCCTATTAATACCAGGAGTGTTGTGATCTTCCTGCACACAGTGCCCTAACCCTGGCACCAGGGGTGTTGTGATCTTCCTGCACACAGTGCCCTATCCCTATTAATATCAGGAGTGTTGTGATCTTCCTGCACACAGTGCCCTAACCCTGGCACCAGGGGTGTTGTGATCTTCCTGCACACAGTGCCTTATCCCTATTAATACCAGGAGTGTTGTGATCTTCCTGCACACAGTGCCCTAACCCTGACACCAGGGGTGTTGTGATCTTCCTGCACACAGTGCCCTATCCCTATTAATACCAGGAGTGTTGTGATCTTCCTGCACACAGTGCCCTAACCCTGGCACCAGGGGTGTTGTGATCTTCCTGCACACAGTGCCTTATCCCTATTAATACCAGGAGTGTTGTGATCTTCCTGCACACAGTGCCCTAACCCTGGCACCAGGGGTGTTGTGATCTTCATGTACACAGTGCCCTATCCCTATTAATACTAGGAGTGTTGTGATCTTCCTGCACACAGTGCCCTAACCCTGGCACCAGGGGTGTTGTGATCTTCCTGCACACAGTGCCCTATACCTATTAATACCAGGAGTGTTGTGATCTTCCTGCACACAGTGCTCTAACCCTGGCACCAGGGGTGTTATGATCTTCCTGCACACAGTGCCCTATTCCTGATACCAGGGGTGTTGTGATCTTCCTGCACACAGTGCCCTATTCCTGATACCGGGGGTGTTGTGATCTTCTTGCACACATCCCGGTATCAGGGATAGGGCACTGCGCCTATACAGCGCCTATACAGTATCCTGGGTGCGCTGGTACCTGTCATTTCAAATGTCATTTCAACTGACATTTGCAATGACAGGTACCAGGACGTGGATGGTTCCCCCCCTCCCGAAGCAAGGTGCAGGGCGAAAATTAAAACAAAAGGGAATAAAGTGTAAAAAAAAAAAGTAAACTTACTGGCGGGAACCGGCAGGCGCGAGTTCGATCCAGGCGGCGGCGGTGGGAGCAGGCGGGCGGGTGGGCGCGCGTTCCATCCAGGCGGCGGCGGGAGCCGGCGGGTGGGTGGGCGCGCGTTCATCCAGGCGGCGGCGGCAGGGGAAGCCAGCGGGCGGGTGGGCGCCCGTTCATCCAGGCGGCGGCTGGAGCCGGCGGGCGGGTGGGCGCGCGTTCGATCCAGGCGGAGGGAGCCGGCAGCGAAAGCGGCCTCCGGCAGCCCCCGCCAGCAGTGAATGAATGCACGCCTGTGTAGCCCGTGCGATTTCGGCGCTCAAGGCGTGATGTCACGACACTTGACATCACAGCATGTGACTGCCTTGAGCGCCGAAATCGCACGGGCTACACAGGCGTGCACTCATTCACTGCCGGTGGGGGCTGCCGGAGGCCGCTTTCGCCGCCGGCTCCCTCCGCCTGGATGAACGCACGCCCACCCGCCTGCTGGCCCCCGCCGCGGCCTGGATCGAATGCGCGCCCACTCGCCCGCCGGCTCCTGCCGCCGCCGCCTGGATGAAAGGGCGCCCACCCGCCCGCCGCCGCCTGGATCGAATGCGCGCCCACTGGCCCGCTGGCTCCCATCGCCGCCGCCTGGATCGAACGCGCGCCCACCCGCCCGCCGGCTCCCCGCCACCGCCTGGATCGACGCGCGCCCACCGCCTGCCGGCTCCCGCCACTGCCTGGATCAAACGCGCGCCCACCCTCCCGCCGCCGCCGCCGCCTGGATGAACGGGAGCCCACCCGCCTGCCGGCTCCTGCCGCCGCCTCGATGACTGCACGCTCGCTCATGTGGAAATGGGGGATTCGGAAAGTGACAGGTATTTATATATATATATATATATATATATATATATATATATATATAACAACTTTTACGCTGCAAATGTTAGTATATATGGAGGTCGTCCATGGTGCAGTCCGGTACGTAGCTGTTCGAACACCACACTAACACCAGGTAGAGGGTAGGCGGTAAACTAACAGGTTAAGGACGCGGCAAAATAGCGGGATACAAAGGAGATAATCGGAGCGCGCGTCACAGTATCGGAGGGGAATAGCTAATTTGATCATTAAATAGCTAATTCGTTCATTTACATATCATATACATGCTGGGTGCGGAAAGGGTTACGGGTGGGTTTCAAGAAGCGCTAAGGACGTGTGAAACTGGAGACTGTATCGCAGGATCGCCTTACACGTCCGAATTGTGCACCCACAGCGGGTTACAGACGGGGAATCTCCAACCGCACATTACAGTATCGAGCTGTTATTGAGGATAATTTTATAACAACACACATGCAGTTAAAGTTTGTGGATATTCTCTAGCTGCAGAGTTGAGCTCCATTTTTCAAAGTGAACTTATGCACCTTAGTCCATTTTTAAAACTTGTAGGTTGGCCTTGCTATGCGCACGAAGTTACATCTGCTCCCAAACAGGAGTAATTTTATGTGTGGAGATTTACATGCATTCTTTTGAAAATCGTAAGTATGTATAAAATCCTTACCCTGCCCCGGTTTCGTCTCACAGAATGTCTCTTCTTACTGCGGGTAAAAGTAGGCTCCAAAGCGGGTGTTGAGCATACTTTTATCCATAGAACCTGAAGTCTGATTTTCAAAGCACAATTTATACATATGTAAAGCACTGTGAAAATCAAGCCCAATAGGACTAAAAGTCTGCACATGTTGTGGAACAGCACATGCACTTTTAAGGGATGCATATCCCGGGGGGAGGGGGAATTTTTGGGTAGGATCGTAAATAAAGCACATAGGTTATATTTTCAACTCTATGTGCATTATTTTCCCAAGAAAATGTATCCTCGCAGAAAGAGGTGCAAAAATCTGAAGGTGCTTTATACCTAGAGCAAGTTACGAAATAAAGGTATGTGTTTACTTTCTTTTTGAAAATTGGTACAGAATCTGCAGATAAAAATAACAAGAGCAACAAGGGCTATCAGTCATCCTTATGAACATACCTTTCTTCACCAACCTTACACTACATTATCAATTAACAAATCTGTACGGACATGTAATATGAATATCCAAGGGTGAAATTTTATTGACATGTAGAAACATGTGACCATATCCAAACCAGCAAACAGTACAAAAGCCCACCTGCCACCAAGATAGCCCAAGTACTACATCAAGGCTCAAGGGCTACCCTTCAGATCATCCTGGCCTTCAGATGTCATCCAGCAGATAGCCAGTCACTATCAACTGGACACCCACCAAAATAATGGGTCACCCACTCTGAAGTTATCTGGTACAACTCTCCTCTGATCCTACAAGCCCAATCACATGGAGGGCACTTCATATTCTCCCAATGTTGACTGCAGCCAGCTGGGCAAAACAGATCCACACTTCTCAGAATCCAATAGATGGCTCAAGTATACCACAACAGGTGGATAGTCATAGACTTGTCTATGCCCCCCCCCCCCCCCACCCCTCACCTCTCCCAAGAAATTCAACCCTTGAGAATAAAACCATTATCCAATTAGAAGCCAACTGAAGAGTCATCTGACTTTTCCACAAATTGAATCTAAGGAGTGAAAGAAACTTTAGCAAACATTCCACAGCCAATTCTGCTAGGTATATAGAATTATTCCCAACAGCTAGTTTCAAACTTATTCAAAAGACTCACTAGTGGAATCTAAAATGGCCCTTTGCTTTCAGTCTATAATAACAGGTCCACATATTATGAAACTAGACTATGGAGGCATGAAACATACAGGAAGACACAAGTCAGTATATCTTGCATTCACAGAAATTACTGCCATCAATGCCTGGGAACCCACTCTGCCAGATCCCAAAAGTGTACCATTTTGAACCCACCTGGGTTTCAGACAACTTCCCAAAGACCACAGCCATGAATTATCCCTCGTTCCTGCCATCTCCCAGCAGGAGATGGCAGGAACGAGGCCATAGTCAGTGTGATTATCACTTTGCCATCATTCGGCAAGACAGCCCTTAGTTACGTCAATAGTAAACCCATCCATAGATAGCTTTGGCTGAGTGCTATGTTTGTACAATATACCATAAAATAAAGAATTGAGTTTATTTTTGTGTTTTCAAAAGTGCATGAGTATTTTCCTTGAAAAACAAATCCACATAAATAGCAGGTGCAAATGTTTGAGGATAGTTTTGGTTGGAAATTTTTCTAAGGAATAGCTCATCATATTTTCCCTTTGAAAACTGGTTTAAAAGCTGCAGGTAATTGACTTTAAATTTATGCAGTCAGTTACAAAATTACCCCTCTTATTCTAAAGTACCTAGAAGAGAATGAAGGAAGATGTTAATCAGCTAGAAAAAAATTTAGTCACAGTTAATTTGATGAATCTGATCATTCTTAAAACAAAAATCTCCCATAGGGCCAAACCTTGGAATTAGTGTGACTACAAAAGAAAATAATCTTCCCATCATAATGTATGCCTTTCAGCTTCTGTAACACTGTTTCCAACTTGTCAAGTCTGCTTAGAATTTGCTTTCTAGACTCTGCATGCTCATCCACCTGATGGTCTGGTTCTGACACTTATTAGTCAATTTCTCCAATCTCATTCTCTGAGCAACTTGGCAAAATCAGTCAGTTCCAATTTCAAAGCTCATATCTCAGATTTCAGTTCAGTTATCAATTCTGATAAATCTGCTTTTGTTAGTTCTCACTCTATCAATGATGAGCCCAATATTCAGCAGCTGTGCAGCTAGCACAGAATCTGATTTACAGGGACGGTAACTTTCAAACTAGCGCATGGGTGCACTTTAGCCCAGATATGCGGCCTTTTTATAATTTACACGCACATAGGCAAGCATATCATAAAATAGCCTGGCTATGTACACATGCACACCCAATGTTAAGTGGGCATGTGCCTAACCAAGCAAACCCTAATTCTACCACATAAGTCATGGTATTTTATAGAGCAGTGGTTCTCAACCTTTTTTTGGCCGGGACACACCTGACAGATGGTTCTCACATGCATGACACACTGAACATGTGACCATCATGGGGCTAAATGTAAACATGCATTCTGCATCCACAGGAATCCCCTCAACCCCCAGCAATGAGTGCAGAGCAGATCTACAGCATTACCCTGTACAACTCGCCATACAAAAAAGATATTCTGGTTCTGATGACATCCCAGTAAAAGCAAAACAAACTTCTTTTACTACCAGGCACAATTGCCTTCCTTATGAAAAGACAGTAATTTAACACTAATGCATATCCTATTGAGAAAACACAACAAATAAGATTGATACAAATGCCTACATTCTAGTAAAATACCTCACCTCGGTCACACACCCTTCACCAAGTACAGAAAACCCACAAATTATAAATATGGAGACAGAAACTGGAATGGAAAACCAAAAAAGCCACTCTGCATGCAGTGTGAACCAGGAGAAATGGAAAGAAATATAGTACCTAACAGACTCTCAGGATTTGCAATAATGCACACAAACTAACCTGCACCAAGTTACACCTGTATTATGGAACACACTCAAACAGTAACAACCCTATCTAAGAAATACAACTATTAAACCAGACCCTAAACACTAATACATTTCCTATTGGGAAAACAGAATAAGCCAAGTTGCTATAGAGCCCCACACAGAAATAATTGTAAAGCTATACTAAAAATGTTACAAAACAGCTGCTGAACAGAATAATATCCAACAATTAAAAACGCATAAAAATTATTAAAACGTTCAAATATCAATAAAATATTTCAAAACAGCAGACATCGCATAGTACCCAATAATTAAAATGGCAGTCAATCAAGAAAAATAAATTTTAAAAGCCGCCCTTACTTACCCTCTCCAGCAACTCTCCTACTCCTTTCCCTTCTAGGCCAATAGCACTCACCAGAAGCAGCAAGGGCTGCTGAAGCTCTGTCCTCACAGTCCTCTTCCTTAGCACCCACAACCAGTCACTCACACACACACGCCCCAATTAGACCCCATGACCAGTCTCGTTCTCTCTCACACAGAAACACATCACCTCCCTGACCAGTCTCTCTCTCAATCACACTCATGGTCTCTTATATACAAGCTCTCAATCACACACAAATGCTCTCGCACCCATTCATACCATCTCTCACCCAGGCTTCCATTCACACCCACACACACAAGCTCTCACCCAAGCACCTATTCACACCAGCTCTCACCCTGGTACCCATTCACACTCACACACAAAAGCTCTCACCCATGCATCCATTCACACCCACAGACACAAGCTGTCATTTAGGCACCCATTCACACCCACAGACGCAAGCTTTCACTCAGGCACCCATTCATACCCACAGACACAAGCTCTCACTTAGGCACCCATTCACACCCACAGACACAAGCTCTCAACCAGGCACCAATTCACACCAGCTCTCACCCTGACACCCATTCACACCCACAGATACAAGCTCTCACCCAGGCACCCATTCACACCCTCAGACACAAGCTCTCACCCAAGCACCCATTCACACCAGCTCTCACCCAGGCTTCCATTTACACCCACACACACACAAGCTCTCACCCACAACCAGTCACTCACACACACACACCCCAAATAGACCCCATGACCAGTCTCATTTTCTCTCACACAGAAACACATCATCTCCCTGACCCGTCTCTCTCTCAATCACACTCATGGTCTCTTATATACAAGCTCTCAATCACACACAAATGCTCTCGCACCCATTCACACCAGCTCTCACCCATGCATCCATTCACACCCAGAGACACAAGCTGTCACTTAGGCACCCATTCACACCCACAGACGCAAGCTTTCACTCAGGCACCCATTCATACCCACAGACACAAGCTCTCAACTAGGCACCCATTCACACCAGCTCTCACCCTGACACCCATTCACACCCACAGACAGAAGCTCTCACCCAAGCACCCATTCACACCAGCTCTCACCCTGGCACCCATTCACATCCACACACACACACAAGCTCTCACCCAAGCACCCATTCATACCAGCTCTCACCCTGGCACCCATTCACACACTGAGACACAAGCTCTCACCCACCAGCTCTCACCCAGGCACTCATTCACACACAGACACAACAGCTCTCACCCAGGCACTCATTCACACACAGACACACCAGCTCACACCAAAAACTTCTTCTTCCTTCATTGCAGGGATGGACTTCGGTTCCACCATGGCTTTACTCCGGCGGGCCTTCTTTTTTCGCTGCCCTGGGGATGGGCTTCCGTGGTGGCCTTGGTTGGGGTCGGGTTTCCTCTTCGCCATCACAGGAATGGGCTCTCATGGCTGCCTTGCTTCGTCGGAGTTCGACACTACTATTCCTCCCACCCCACCCCCGGGCTAGGCGATGCCTGCCTCACCGGCAAATCAAAGGCTTCCTCCCTTCTTCCTACTCCCACTGGCAGGTAGAAGGGAGGAGGCTTCCGATTGGCCTGCGTGGGGGCAGGCAGAATGAAGGAGGCTTCCAATTTGCCCACGGGGGCTGGAAAAGAGAGAAGAAAAGTACAACATGGCAGTGGGACACCAGGAGACACGACACACCTGCCGGTGTTTGGCGACACACGGGTGTGTCGCGACACACCAGTTGAGAAGCACTGTTATAGAGGATTTGTGTCCCCCACAGTTACCCCAGTCCCTTTAAACCTGGCAGAAATAACTAAATTTTTTTTTTTTAATATTTACACTTCCTTCATTTCAGAAATAAAGTTACGCAGCAGTGGACCTGGGTGCACCCAGTGGCTCATAAACATTTAAGTGCACATCTCTTGACCATACCATAAAACACCCATGCTCCACTCAAACCATGCACTTTTTAAAAATCAAGTGAGATGTGCATGCGTTTGGGCAATTTTTTTAAATTCACTGGTTGCGCACAAGTCTAGCTTGTGCACATATCTCCAAATTTTGGCATGTACCAGGCTTTGGCAAAAATGTTTAGTAAATGAGGCCAAAGTTAACCAGATAAACTTAGCCAGCTAACTTTGCATGAATATTCAGTGGCACAAACATGCCTTTGAACATCCCTAGCTATGTTAAAGTTAGCTGGATAAGTTTATCTTGATAGCTTTAGGGTAGCTTTTCAGTTGTCTGGAACAGCTGTCTTAAAGTTCTCTAGCTGTATTGACTGGATAATACTGAAAATCAATATTTATAAAGCTAAGTTAACTGGATAGCCAACTCCATTCAGGAACACTCATGTACCACCCCAGAGTTATTAAAGCAGGTTTTTTGGGCTGGATAAAAAGTTATCCAGCTAGGTCTGGAGAAGTGAGTGCAGTAGGGATGTGCAGAGGGACACCATACATTGCATTCGGGATTCGTATTCGTCGGGGGGCAGATATGTTGCATTCAGCAAGGGGGGGGGGGGGGCCCGATACATTCATGCATTAATTCTTATTTGTTTCCCGGCTAAAATTGAATTAACTATAACACCCCACCCTCGGCTGCCGGTATTCAAAATGGCGCCGATAGCCATCCATTGCTCCTACCATGTAACAGGGGCTGACCAATGGCACCAGTAGCCCCTGTGACATAGTAAGGTCAAAAGCTATCGGTGCCATTTTGAATACCGGCAGCTGAAGGCATGAGTGCAGGAGATGGCTCCCAGACCCCGCGCTGGACCTCCAGGGAGTTTTGGTCAGTCTTTGGGGGGGGGGGTCAGGAGGGTGGGGGGGGGTTGTTTAAATTCACTCCTTTAGATGGCCGAATAATTCAGCGAAGATTCGTTGTATTCAAGGGGAATCGCGATACATTTTGGTTCCCCATGAATACAACGAATATGGCCCTATATGTTGCGGATTACCAATACACAGGAAACAAATGCACACCCCTAGAGTGCAGCTGGATATATAAATGCCCTCATTTGTCCAAGTCCAAATTTAACCAAATAAATGGTACTGAAGAATGAGCCTATATTTCAGTCAACTTGTCAGAAACTACTGATGACAAGGGGCTCCAATAATGCCAGGCGTCGCACGCCGAAGGTGTGCGACTAAGGGGCATGCCCCTTAGTGTGCCCCTTTGTGTTCCCTTTGTGCTCCTTTAATCACACTCATTCTTCCCTTCACTGCCTTTACTCCCATCCCCCCTATAATCCAGTAACAACCCAGTCAACTTCAATTAGGAAGTTCTACCCTCTCACAGTAACCTCTCCCTTTGAGGTCCCTCCCTACCACATCACACTCCTCCTCCTCCCGGACATACCTCCTTCCCACTTTTCAATTACTATCTTTACTCCCCATCTCCCCCCGCCTACTCAACTCACACCCCCCACTCCCAACTCCTTCAAACTCACCTCCTCCTCCTCGCTCTTTCAAAATGGCTATATTCCCAATATGCAAACTTAAATACAATCACTCCAGACAAACTTCACCCCCCCCCCCCCACCCATACTCACACCCACAATCCAATTCACTCCTTCCAATAATACTCACTCCTCTCACACAATTCCTGGGCATCACAACTCTCACCATGCTCCTGATTAACTCGCAGTCCTTAACTAAAAAAACCTTCATTCTAAATGACTTACTCCTCGAAGAAAAAACAGACATCTGTGCCATAACAGAGGCATGGCTAAAGGACACTGATACTGTCCTACTCAACCAACTCCCCACCCTAGAATACGACATATACTTAATCCCCAGACCGAAAAAAAGAGGCAGAGGCCTCCTCCTCGCCTCAAAAAAAGACCTTAAGCTAAAGCAACTCCCATTCAACCTCCCACCCAAATACGAAGTAGGTCTTTTCAAATCAATGCAACTTCAAATATGTTTAATCTATACCCCTCCAGGCATCCTAGACATTGACATCTCTCCCCTCATAGAATTCATCGCAGCAAATATATCCTGTGGCATACCTGCCATCGTCCTTGGAGATTTTAACATCCACATTGACTCACTTCCCCTCTCTCCCAGCTGCCAATCGCTCCTAACCTCTCTCTACGCCATGGACCTCAAACAGATCATAAACAAACCTACCCACAAAGCATGCCACTCCCTCGACCTAATATTCACAAATTCCCTTCTCCACCCAAACCCTCCCACCTATACACCCAGTACCCTGGTCTGACCATTTCCTCATCAAAGCAATTCGCTCCATAGAAAACAACATTAAACGATCCAACATAAAAACAACAATCCAATTCAGAAAACCATGTCCCAGAGATGACCTCATAGATACGCTTACTGACAATCTCAAAAAACTAGACCTACGGACTCTGAATCCTCCATCACTTCATGGAACCACATCACCAATGATACAACAACAAGCTATGTCCATTAATAACAAAAGAAATTCAGACATCCGCAAAAACAAAACAACCATGGTACATGCCAGAACTTAAAACCTTAAAACACAAACTTAGAACACAAGAAAGGAAGTGGCGCAAAGAACCCTCCTCAACGCAACTAGCAAAATACAAAACCCTGGGGGGTGGAGAGAGAGAGAGCGAGTGAGCAAGCGAGAGCCGATGGGATGGCACACATAGTAGTCACCTATTTATACTGCTATAGGAGGGCCAGCTAGAAACTCAAAGTGAGGTTTTGGTGATGGTGTAGGGTTTGGGGGCCAGTTTTACATGCAGAATGAGACATATGAACAGCACAGTAGTCCTCTGTGAAGGTTTGACATCATTTGGAGTGAGGAAAGTCACACAAAGATGAGATTTCTGCAATGTTCTCTTGCCCTAGCTTGATGGACTCTCTACCAGGGTACTATCAAGCTAGAGCACGACAACATTGAGGTAATCTCATCTTAGTCTGACTGTTCTCACTCCAAATGACGTCAAATCTTCATAGAGGTCTACTGTACTGTTTGTATGTCTCACTCTGCATGTAAAACTGGACCCAAATCCCAAAACTCACCTCGAGTTATTAGCTGGCTCTATAGTGATATAAAAGGTTGACTACTATGAAGGTCTTATAAAGCCTCTCTCTCTCTCTCTCTCTCCTTCTCAGTACAAGTGTTGTGTAGTGTGATAAACTACCTATGCAAAGTGCTAACATAGACTGCAGTAATTCTAAAATATCATGCCTTGCCCCTTTTTCTTTTCACAGGCATAATCCATTCGAAAATTATATCATTTTAATGAATTTCTGGGTAAGATGGTAACTTTGAAATAGATGTGCAGGCACACATTTGTCAACTTGCATTCAGGGGTGCAGTCATTTTATAACATTCATACACTCATATAGGTGCTCATGGCATAAAATTAGGCTGAGCACACGCACATGTGTGCACAATTTTAAGTGGGCGTGCAAATGTGCGTGCGAATCCTGCTTCTACCACATAAGTGGGGGGATTTTAGAAGGGGCATGTGTTCTCACCACTGCCACCAGGCACCAGTTTGGTCCCAATTCACCTAGGCAAGGGCTTGCACCCCCCCCCCCCCCCCAATGTAATAGCCTCCCGTTGCCCCTGTTAGCACCAACCCTTAAGACCCCACTGAGTAGACTAGAAGGTTTTATTTTATTTACGTAACATTCACAGCAGTAGTAAAGTTACATGGCAGAGGTCCCTAGTGCATGTCTGTGTGCATAGGTATTTATAGGCACATCTCTTGGCCTTCCCCTGACATGCCCACCCACCATCCGCAGCAGTAATAAAGTTACATAGAAGGCATTATCGGCGCGTGCCTATGCGCATTAGTATTTACAGCTACATCTCTTGGCCTTACCCTGACACATCCACACCCCCCGCCCCCTTTCAAAACTTTTGATTTGTGCACATTCTGCCCGGCTCGCGCCAGCCCAACGTGTGTGCATATCTCTCGACTTTGGCATGCGCAGGGCTTTTAACATTCATCTTTAAAATATACATTGTACATCCTAGAAAAAGTGGCAAGAAAAAGGGGATATAATAAAGAAATTAAAATACCTCAGACTTATTAATGCATAAGAAGTGAGCATTTTGCAATAGAAAGAAAGACGTTGGACAAGAAGTCATGTAGTCAAAAGTGGTATATAGGCAGAAATAGCTCAAGGAAATACGTTCTCATTGATAAGGTGGTAGATGCATAGAAAAGCCTCCTATTGGATATGTTGGCATACCAGTACGGGATTTAATAAAGCATGAATTAAGCACAGCGTATGCTTACCTAAGACGATGTGAGGACAAAGCCTGATATCAGGTAGAGTCTACCATACTGAAGCAGGAATGGGCAGCTAGATGGCCCTTGCAGTCCTTATTTGCCATCACTTTCAATATATCTAGAAACAAGATGGTCTTATAGTTAGGAAAAATATATTTTGTTATAGTACATTATCTTACACATTTGCTTTGAATCAAAGTTCTGCACCATACAGTGCATGAGTCACTGAAATTTTTTTATACTATTGGGACTGGCACATGACTGTTAAGTTCAATTTTTTTTGATTGAATAAGTGGTTTCACAGCAATCTTCAAAGATTGTGCTTGTTCAGTTCTAAATAAACTGGTAAAGCACATATTTTCTATCTTGTCTGTCCTTTCATCATTGTTGAAGAAAGCCATGTGCATTATATAGTAATATTAGAAAAAAATAAAGCAAGTTTTTGAAGGTAGCAATTGTATGCACTATCCCATGCATTTCTGGAGTAATGCACATATCAATCTAGATGAAAGCAAAAGTGTTTTCATCAAAGGTCTCCATTTAGGCTCCAAAGGAGTGATAAGTTTAAACCAGCATTAATTCCTGGGGGTTAGGAGGAAAACCTTTTAGAGCATAGATAATAAAACTCTCCAGGGAAGAGAAATACTACATGTTTTGTTTCTTTAGTTGACCATTAAAAGCAACAATACGCACTGCTGGTGCATATAAATGAATGTACCAATGAAACTGGAAAAGCAATTCTTTATGCACCATAAATGAAGACATAGAGTAGGTTAAGAATGGGAGAACATTCTTTAGCATGGTTTAAATTCAGGTTTGAAATCTGTACTTAGTTGACTCTAATATATATATGTAAAAATGTCAACTTTGATCAGTCTTGAATGGAAACCTAAATGTTTATGTAAAAAAAAAGTCTATATTTTTTCAGATTGATTAATGTGAATATTCCCAGTTTCAAATTATTTGACATTCTCAAAAATAGCTTGCATCTTCAAACATTTTAAAAAGAAATATACAGCTTTGGATATCCTTACCTATGATCTCTTTTATTGGACCAACAAAAAAGAAAATTATTTATAGATGTTATTGTATATGAGCTTTAGCTCCTTGTTTGTCCCTTCTAAAAGAAAGCCCATAAGTATTTTAATTTTTGTGGGCTCAATCGAGCAACCAAACATTCCAGTCTGCATTTTAACTGAATCAAAATAGTCTCATCCTGGCAAATAGGGAGATTTGAGATGAGCTGTGAATTGTGACAATTTAAATCAATTTACCTCTTTTCCTGCTTTGATCCTGGTTATCTTAAACCCCTCCAGTTTTGATAAGGCTAGAATTTAATCCAAGCTGATTTTCTAATCTCTAACACTAAAATCAGAGAGATATTGGTTTGATATTCCGTCTAATATAAAAATCTCAAGGTGGTCTATAATAACTAGGGATGTGTTTTTGTTTTTAACAACATTGGCAATGTCAACAACATTGCCTATTTCACTTCATATAATTAATTTTTAACCGAAATGATAAAAAATAAATTTACTAAATTTTGTTTTGTAAATTGTTCATAGGGACTGTAACTTTCAAACCGGCGCATAGGCATGAGCCCAGATACATGTGCATTTTATAACATGTGAATATATATGCGTGCATGTTATAAAATAACCTGACTACATGCACATGTGTGCCCAATTTTAGGTGGGTATGCGCCGATGCATGTAAATCCCGCTTCTACCACATAAGTTGGAGAGTTCTTAAAGGGGTGCATGTCCAAACCATTGCCAGTTTCACCAGTTCCTCCACCAGTTTTCCCAGCTTAGAGCTTGGTCCTCCAGACCCCCTGGTTTAATAATTTACACTCCCCCCAGTTACCCCAGATCCTTAAAACACCTTCAGTATAGGTAGCAGAAGTAAACTTAGGAGACAGGGGATCTGGGTGCGTAAGTATTTGCATGCTCATGTCTTGGCCATGCCCCGTAATGCCCATGTCCCACCCAGACCAAGCCATGCCCCACCCCTTTTGAAAACTTGCAATATGCACGCAGCAGGAGATACACGTGCATTTGGGCGGCTATTCAGTGGTTGCTCGCAAGCCTGACTTGTGCATGTATCTCCTGGTTTTGGAGTGCACCAGGCTTTTAAAATCTACCTCTTAGTGTGTAGTATTTTGATTTAGTGTGCACTATTACGACTCGACTGGGGGATTCATTTTAAAAGCATTGCTCATGCAAGAATGCCCATATATGCAAGTATGTAGACCGCACGTGAGCAACGCAGATTTTAAAAGCCATGATGTACATGCGTATATGTGCATGCATGAGCAATAAATAAGGGGAAAAAAAAGGGCAGGGAATGAGTAGGGAATGGCCTTTCATAGATGTGCCAACAGTTGCACACATAACTCTGCATTTAAAATCAGAAACCATAGAGTGTGGCGACTTGTTAGCCATGTAACTTTACTACTGCTTTTGATGAGGAACAAGTCTGCAAAAATCGTGTTTTAGGCCTAACACGACAGGGAGAGGGGCCTGGGTCAACTGGGGGTGGGGGGGACAGTATGCAGAATGAAGAACCAGAGGGGTCTGGATGATCTCAAGATTAACTAATTGGAAAAACTGGGAATATTCCTTGCATGAACATGTTTTAAAATCCATGTACATATGAGCATTAAAGCAAGCAAAGTCCTATGGAAGATACGTGACGTACGTTTGCTCAAATAACCTCTTAAAATTAGAATCATACTTATGCGTGGTAGGTATATTTGAAATCATATGTGTGCAAGTGCACACGTGATTTAAAATTCCAGCATATCTCTGCTCGCGCATCCATATGTGAATGTATGGTCGCCCGTGCGCTTGTTGTAAAATTTGCCTGATAGTGCACACTAACTCAAATAGTATGCCCTAAACAAAAAAAAAAACAAAAAACCCAAAACTCTAGCAAAACCAAAAAAAAAAAAAGAAAAAGGGAGGAAAACAAAACAAAAGGAATCAAAAACAAAAGTTGTATTGATATGTAAAACTTCATAATGACAATAATACTACCCCCTCCCCTAATTAAAACCATATAATCCTCTTTAAAAATAGAAATTCTTTCCTTAACCCTTCTACCCTCTAATTTCCTATACATTCTAGCCCCATAGCCATTCACTCTATTCCATCCATAATTAAGCTTCTACAAACAGTTATGCCCTTGAGCAGTTTCCAAAACATCAAATAATCCCCTACCTATCATTTTTGTAAAGAAACTGTATCCCACAAAATAGGGGCAATACAACTGAAGGATGAGCTGGAGGTAGGATCTTCAAAAGATCTTGACTTGCAGATCTAAGACATCTTGCAATAACATAAGGAATCAAAAGTCTAGTTAAGTACTGTAGGCACTTATATACAATAGGTAGCAAGTGTGCTGGGAGCAGAGAGAGCACCAAAAGTGCCTAGGGGCAGCAAAATCCTAAATCTGTCACTGGGCGAACCCTGGTAAAGAGTACTGCTATATGCTAGCTGATTTAGATCTAATGCACATGTTATAGATTAAGCAGTCCATAATCAGTAACCCAATGAGTAGGCAAGTTATCCAGCTGCAGTTAGCCAGATAATTTGTCTCCTATATTCAGCTGAATATACTTTCCTAATGTTGCTGGCTACATGCAGCTAGATAACTAAAAAAAAACCTGAAATGACAAATTTTGAAAAGAATTGGTTAGGATTTTAGCTATCCAACTTTATGTGTCTGGGGTAACTTCTTACTTAACTGCATATCCTCAAAAGATATCCGATTAAGTCGCGCTGTCAAATTAAAAAAAAATGTAAAGAGGCCTGTGGCATGATTTCCTCCCTCCCCTCTCTCCCCCAAATTTCATAGAGACCTCCCCATTTCCTCTCATGACACTTTTAAAAAAGCCTTACCTGAGCAAGATAGAATACTTACCCACTTCTGGTGCTTCCAGTCCAGCTTCTGACAAAAGCTGCACTAGAAGTGTAAGTTATGCTCAGAACTGGATGCATATACTATGGGTAACTTATGGATCCAGCACAGCTTCTATCAGAAAGTGAAACTGGACTAAAAACGCCAGGAGTGGGTAAATACTGTACCTCACTCTGGGCAGGCGTTTTAAGTGTCAGGGAGGATGGGAGAGGGTATGGGCGGTTTGGAGACAGGATCTAGGTTGGGAAACAGATATTTTTTTCTAAAAGAACCAGGGAAGGTGGGATAGAAGGATCTTAACCTGAGGACCCTGGAACAATTTTAACATTGAGGAGGGGATGTGGAGTGGTGGGTGAATGGCCTGATAAGGGGGGAGGGTGGAAATCAGGCCGATGTTCCCTTTAAATATATATCAAAACAAAAATTGCTGTGACACCACAATTTACCTACTATAATTACTAATCGCCTCAAGTGAGTCTTTATAGAATATACACATTCCCTTTAAATATATATACATTCTTTATTTCGCCGTGCTATTTAATCAGATATCTTTTGAACATATCTAGTTAAATAGGAAGTTATCCGGCCACACAAGGCCAGATAACTTTAGAAACAGATCTAAAGTTATCTGGATGCCTGAGCTGGCTAGAACATCCTAACACGGGCACAATATACAAAAAATGATCTGTGACTAATTGTATATCTACCAATGTGGTCTATTTAATTCAGTGTCCGTGTCCGTCTATTTATATAGGGTGCACAAGTAGATAAATAAAGATTCGGTTGAGAGAACACCACAGTAGAATCAACACGTCAAACATGGAGGCGCCAATGGTAAAACATTGTGCTTAGTATGATCATCAATTTCAACATTTAAAATGGACTATTATTGATCAGGTGAAAGATCGCGATCGGGGATTTGACATTCAAACGAAATTGAACTTTATTGAGTAGAAATGGATATTCAAGCTTTCTGCCCAAAGTCCACATGGTATGAATGATGCTGTGGATTGGGCAACTTTGATATGACGTATCTAAGTAGCGCGTTGCAGCATTGGTTAGTTATGGACACTAAATTTCCCACTGGCTTTGATAGAATCCGCTGGTTGGTTTAAATACCGCCGTGGGATAACAAGATGGAGGATCTGGTTTGGGAGACCCTAAGAATATGCAATAGAGTGACAGCACAAAAGTATGGAGCATATGTATATTTAACGAATTAAATAAGTTTTTACAATTATAAAATTGTTTTTTACATTTTTCGTTGTAGAAACAACTATCTTGAATGTTTGCCCCTGATGAAGCACTAAAAGAAACACGAGCCGTGTTGGGCATCATGATAAATGATCACTCTTTCAAGCGTTGTTGATCACTCAACTTTTAAGATAAGTGTTATTCACTGTTGAAAAATTATGATAAGTGTGATTCACCAAGTTAAAAATATAATCGAGACCTATGATTATAAATATGGAAAAACCACAATGCAATGCAAATAATTATGTGGTAAATTCTTAATGAATTTTAGTGTGAGCTATCAAGTTTATAAGTTCCTCTAATTAATATATGAGGTCTTGATTATTATATACATAAAAAATATTCCCAAAGTTCATTGGTGTGGTTTACGTTGCTGGTTAGAACTGAAATTTGACTCATTTAACTGGATAACTTAGGTATGCCTGTGATGAAGTGACTCTGTTTCCCTTTTTTGGCATGTGCAGGATCAGGCTAGAAGCCTGATCTATCTTAAGACCCACAGAGGGAAAAAGCTCTGTAGGTGGGACCAGCTGGGGCAGAATAAGAGTGTGAGCCCAGCTTGGATCAGGAAGCCCACGCGTCTCCAGGAGCAAGGAGCTCCTGACCCTCTCTGAAGGTTGTAAGTACACTGTCCTGAGGTAAGGCAATCTATCATTGTGTGAAAGTAAGTGAGTTTGAAAATAAAACTTGAAATTGCATTTGGAAAGGCTGGAGTCTGTGTGTTTTTCTGTTCCAGCCTAGGTGATTTGCTCAGTTACAATGCCCTGGAATCACTCCTTTTTATCTAGCTAGATTTTAGTCAGATAATGACTTTTCTAGCTAAAATCAAGAGAGATAAGTAAATCAATATACAGAAACTTGTCATTTAGATGGATTACTTGTGATTTATCTGTTTTAAATGGCTTTGAATATTGTCCTTTTAATATCCCAAATCTCTAACTATGGGCTGTATTATAATACTAAATAACCCTAGCTTTTTGTCATGCTCCTCACTCTAAGCCAGTGGTTCTCAACCCTGTCCTGGGGACCCCCCCAGCCAGTCGGGTTTCAGGATATCCACAATGAATATGCATGAGAGAAAATTTGCATACACTGCCTCCATAACATGCACATTTTCTCTCATACATATTCATTGTGGATATCCTGAAAACCCGACTGGCTGGGGGGGTCCCCAGGATAGGGTTGAGAACCACTGCTCTAAGCCTTAAGGTGTTGATGCTACTCCTCTTACTGCTTTAGCTCTTACTCTCTGTCTTAGGGTGTTACCCATTGTGCTTTCTGTGTTAGCCCTTTCTCAATGCCTGGGGGGTAATGCCACTATGTTTTTTTTATTTAATAAAAGTGACTGTGTTCTGTAAATATATTTGGTTAAATGTAACACTGACCCCCCCCCCCCTCGATTGTATCATACCACTCTTAATGCTGCTTTCCATCTCATGGTGCCTTTCGGTGTTCATGCATCTGTTTGATCTGCTTTTCTCCTTTCCATCACTATCTAGTCATGCCTTTCATGCTACTGTTAATGCAGCTTTGACAAATTTTTTATTGCTTTGGGGAGATGAAACCACTCTGGCACCTATGCTTTGGTGTTTTAACACCACTATTCCTACTATTATGTCCATTTCTTGATGACTTGTACTGTTGTAGAAAAGAACATAAAAACATAAGAAATTGCCATACTGGGTCAGACCAAGGGTCCATCATGCCCAACATGCTGTTTTTGCAGTAGCGGTCAATCCAGGCTAAAAAGTACCTGGCAGGTAGCCAAACACGAAGTAGATCCCATGCTCCTGATGCCAGTAATAGAAGTAGCTATTTCCTAAGTCAACTTAATTAATAGCAGTTAATGGACTTTTCCAAGAACTTATCCAAACCTTTTTTAAACCCATCTACCCTAACTGCACTAACCGCTCCTCTGGCAACAAATTCCAAAGCATAATTGTGCATTGAGTGAATAAGAATTTTCTCTGATTAGTTTTAAATTTTCTACTAGCTAACTTCATGGAATGCCCCCTAGTCCTTCTATTATCCGAAAAAGTAAATACATAATTCACATTTACCCGTTCTATTCCTCTCATTATTTTAAAGACCTCTATCATATTCCCTCTCAGCCATCTCTTCTCCAAGCTGAACAGCTCTAACCTCTTTAGCCTTTACTCATACGGGAGCTGTTCCATCCCCTTTATCATTTTGGTCACCTTTCTCTGCACTTTCTCCTGTGCAACTATATCTTTTTTGAGATGTGGCGACCAGAATTGTACACAGTATTCAAGGTGCAATCTCACCATGGAATGAAACAGAGGCATTATAACATTTTCCGTTTTATTCACCATTCCCCTCCTAATAATTCCTAACATTTTGTTTGCTTTTTTGACTGCCACAGTACACTAAGCTGATAATTTCAATATATTGTCCACTATGATGCCTAGATCATGGGTGGTAGCTCCTAATATGGAACCTAACATTGTGTAACTATAGCATGGGTTATTTTAACCTGTATGCATCACCTTGCACTTGACCACATTAAAGTTCACCTGCCATTTGGATGCCCAATCTTCCTGACTCGTAAGCTCCTCCTGCAATTTATCACAGTCCGCTTGTGATTTAACTATTCTGAATAATTTTGTATCATCTGCAAATTTGATTACCTCACTCATCATATTCCTTTCCAGATCTTTAAGGGATTAAAGATCTTTAAGATTAAAGATCTTTAATCTTAAAGATTAAAGATCTTTAAGATTAAAGATCTTTAAGACCATTAAGGGACATTACGGCACAATGTAAATAAGCTACCTCTGTAAAGATTATATAATTCTTGTCTTTCCCTGTCTCTTTCCTTCCCAGTTTCAACAACCTTGTTATATTGTAACTTTTTACTTCCTCGACACTGGTTAAAAGAAAGTTATTGCACCCCTTGTTATATGTAAACCGGCATGATATGATTGTATCATGAATGCCGGTATAGAAAAGCTTTAAATAAATAAATAAATAAATCTTTTATAAATATATTTAAAAGCGTGGGTCCCAGTACAGATCCCTGAGGCACTCCACTTCCTACCCTCCCAGCACTGAAGTCAGGCTCACTGGTCTATCGTTTCCTCTGTTTCCACTTCTTTGACTCTTACTCAGTGCCTTGAATGTAAGGATTGGATACATATGACACAGGCATGGTGAAATTTCTTACCAACCAGTCCAAGTTCTGGGAGTAAATCAAAAGGTACTCTGTGTATTTCCCAAGCATGACAGAAGCCATCAAGCCATCTCTACTTTCTAATCCCATGCTTACAAATTGGAAGACTTCATTAGGAAACTCCATCCCAACCTAATCTTCTCAGGGCTGGATGGTACCATTTTATGAGGAGGGAAAGGGGGTACAAGGGACTTGGGGAAGGCTCAGTTTCTTTTTTTTTTGGGGGGGGGGGATTGGATTTCTATTTTTTTAATTGTTTATTTCATTTCTGAAAATAAACAGAAACAAAATAATCATTCAACAAAATGAAACCCGGGGAAAAAAATAAATGAAATTTTTGAGGTTGCAGACCCCCTGCATCATGCCAAATATAATCATGCCAACAAGGACTGAACTTCACAATCTGGGTAAACAAATAAGCATGGGGGTAGCTTGCTTATTATGGCAGTTACTACCCTAAACCAATTAAGCCTGATATATCACTTTGAATGCATATACATCATTGCCCTTTGCTTCAACGGCAGGGGGAAATGTGGAAAACAGGATTTACATTCTCAGACAACATACAGCAAGGCATTGATCTGTGCAGTCTGGGTAACCAAGCTTCAGGGTAACTTTCTTGATGTGGTGGTTACTACCCTTGACCATTAAGCCTTATGCTCACCTTTGATGCAACTCCAACATTACTCTCTGCATCAATGACAGGGGATGGCAGGAAATTTGAATCAAATAGTTACCAGCAAGGGCTCTGAATTGGAGGTTGATGAAACAGATAAGTATGGGAAAATAAGTGTGGGAGCTTGCTGGGCAGACTGGATTGGTCTATTGGTCTTTTTCTGCCATAATTTCTATATTTCTATGTTAACTACCAAGAATGTGAAGTGGCTGAAACTAGTGGAATTGCCTGTCATAAATGACAGGTAATAAATTCTTCCTTCTGAACATTTCCCCCACTTTCTGACTGCAGCCCAGTCCCAACATTCTTCCCCAATACTTACCCAGCACTATTTCCTCTCCTGCTCTCAGTCAGTCATAGAAGAAAAAGATGTTAGAACATAAGAACATAAGAAAATGCCATACTGGGTCAGACCAAGGGTCCATCAAGCCCAGCATCCTGTTTCCAACAGTGGCCAATCCAGGCCATAAGAACCTGGCAAGTACCCCAAAACTAAGTCTATTCCATGTTACCATTGCTAATGGCAGTGGCCATTCTCTAAGTGAACTTAATAGCAGGTAATGGACTTCTCCTCCAAGAACTTATCCAATCCTATTTTAAACACAGCTATACTAACTGCACTAACCACATCCTCTGGCAACAAATTCCAGAGTTTAATTGTGCGTTGAGTAAAAAAGAACTTTCTCCGATTAGTTTTAAATGTGCCCCATGCTAACTTCATGGAGTGCCCCCTAGTCTTTCTATTATCCGAAAGAGTAAATAACCGATTCACATCTACCCGTTCTAGACCTCTCATAATTTTAAAAATCTCTATCATATCCCCCCTCAGCCGTCTCTTCTCCAAGCTGAAAAGTCCTAACCTCTTTAGTCTTTCCTCATAGGGGAGCTGTTCCATTTCCCTTTATCATTTTGGTAGCCCTTCTCTGTACCTTCTCCATCACAATTATATCTTTTTTGAGATGCGGCGACCGGAATTGTATACAGTATTCAGGGTGCGGTCTCACCATGGAGCGATACAGAGGTATTATGACATTTTGCGTTTTATTCACCATTCCCTTTCTAATAATTCCCAACATTCTGTTTGCTTTTTTGACTGCCACAGCACACTGAACCGATGATTTCAATGTGTTATCCACTATGACGCCTAGATCCCTTTCTTGGGTTGTAGCACCTAATATGGAACCCAACATTGTGTAATTATAGCATGGGTTATTTTTCCCTATATGCATCACCTTGCACTTATCCACATTAAATTTAATCTGCCATTTGGATGCCAAATTTTTCAGTCTCACAAGGTCTTCCTGCAATTTATCACAATCTGTTTGTGATTTAACTACTCTGAACAATTTTGTGTCATCTGCAAATTTGATTATCTCACTCGTCGTATTTCTTTCCAGATCATTTATAAATATATTGAAAAGTAAGGGTCCCAATACAGATCCCTGAGGGAATGTGGAAGGGTGTGCTGATTCAGTTCACACTTGCCCAGATTTGAGCAAGATGGTTGAGTACATGGGACTGTCGTGCTGTGAATTGGTACCTTGTACCCATTACATGAGAAATGGCATGGCAAAGGGGAAATCAATCTTTTTATCTGGCTGCTCCCCACCCCAGCCCCTTCTCCTACTAATTTTTTAGGAATCTATGTCAAGTCTACTACCAACCTCCACCAGAGATTACTCTGGCTTCTGCTCATGATGTTTTGCCCCTCTGACAATGCCATTGGGTGTTCTTGTCTGCATGGTACATTGGAGATAGCTTTGGATCACTAAGCCATTGTTGGTGCTGCTTTACTCCTTTCATAGGGGCTGATGTAATAAGCTGCAGTAGACCTGCCATGGGCTTTTGCACATGGTATTATTAAGTGTGTTTTCCTTTGATAATCTTGTGCTTGCTTGTATGTAATAGCTTGGTTAGTGCAGAAAAAACACGTACACATACCTGCTCAAAAAGCCGCGGCTGGTTAGTGCGAGTCCATAATAGTTCCATGCAAAGAAGGCAATTAACTATTCATGGACAATGCAGAGAGCCATGCTGGCATTGGTGTGGGTGTTTTTAAGGATTTTAAATCTCTGCTGTATTTCCCTTGCTCACTGGCATCCACTACTATAGTCCTTGACAAAGGACTGTCATTCATCCTGATCCTTCTAGATATCTCCGCAGCCTTTGACACCATGAACCACACCATCCTACTAAATCGGCTTTCAGAAATCGGATTATCAAGATCCGCACAAAAATGGTTCTCCTCCTTCCTCAGCAACAGGAGTTTTAAAGTAAACATTAATAATAAAGAATCTTCAGACGTCAACTTTAAGCGTACCGCAAGGATCTTCCCTGTCCCCCACCCTCTTCAATATCTACCTCCTCCCCCTCTGCCAGCTGCTTACAAAATTAAAATTAATCGACTACCTCTAAGCAGACGACGTACAGATTCTGATCCCCATAACAGAATCACTCTCTAAAACGCTCTCATACTGGAAAAACTGCTTTCAAGCTATTAACTGCCTACTCTCCAGTCTAAACCTAGTCCTCAATGCATCCAAGACAGAACTCCTTCTCATCTCCCCCGACCACTCAGCCCTAACCCATCTGACATCATCCAACACCCAGATCTCACAAGTAAGGGACCTAGGAGTCATCCTCGATAACCACCTGAATCTAAAGAAATCCATCAACAACACCTCCAAGGATGTTTTTTATAGACTCCAAGTTATGAAAAGGCTCAAACCTCTCCTCCATTTCCAGGATTTCAGAACCGTGCTCCAAACCACGCTCTTTTCCAAAACAGATTACTGCAACGCTCTCCTTCTCGGACTCCCTTTCTCCTCTATCAAACCATTACAGATGCTCCAGAATTCGGCAGCCAGAATCCTAACCAACACCAACAGAGGTTCGCACATCACTCCCATACTACAGAACCTTCACTGGCTGCCAATAAAATATAGAATAATGCACAAGGCCCTCACCACAATTCGTAAATCCATATACAATCAACAACAACTAGACCTCCAGATTCCTCTCAAATTATATTCATCCTCAAGACCTATAAGAGAAGCGTACAAAGGTACCCTGCAAGTTCCCCCAACAAAAGCCACACGACTATCATCCACTAAAGAACGAGCATTCTCTACAGCGGGTCCAACCATCTGGAACAATATGCCCACTGACCTCAGACTAGAACCTTGCCCTCGAACTTTCCGAAAAAAAACAAGACCTGGCTCTTCCTCCAGGCCTTCCCCTAACTTTCTAAGCCATTAATTGTCAATCGGACAGGACTCTGCTTTACCGGCTAATGCCTCGCCATGTTTAGACATTATAATTAAGCCACCGTTTCTTTTGTTTCATTGCCTTTTCTAGTTCTCCTCAGTTACACTGTCCTTTACCTCTGACTAGCCTAGCCCCAAGTTATCTACCCTGTTATATGTAACTTCCGCTTCAAGTGAATTGTTCTTGTTTAAGTTATACCCTTTGGGGCGGATTTTCAGAGCCCTGCTCGCCTAAATCCGCCCAAAACCGGGCGGATTTAGACGAGCAGGGCCCTGCGCGCCGGTAAGCCTATTTTACATAGGCCTACCGGCGCGCGCACAGCCCCGGGACTCGCGTAAGTCCCGGGGTTTTCGGAGGGGGCGTGTCTGGGGCGGGCCCGAACCGCGCGGTGTTTTCGGGGCGTGTCGGGAGCGTTCCGGGGGCGGGCCCGGGGGCGTGGCCGCGCCCTCCGGACCCGCCCACAGGTCGCGTCCTGGCGCGCAGGAGGCCCGCAGGAGGCCCGCAGGAGGCCCGCCTCTGGGAGGCGTAAATCCCCCGACAAAGGTAAGGGGGGGGGCTTAGACAGGGCCGGGTGGGTGGGTTAGGTAGGGGAAGGGAGGGGAAGGTGAGGGGAGGGCAAAAGGAAGTTCCCTCCGAGGCCGCTCCAATTTCAGAGCGGCCTCGGAGGGAACGGGGGTAGGCTGCGCGGCTCGGCGCACGCCGGCTATACAAAATCGATAGCCTTGCGCGCGCCGATCCAGGTTTTTAGCAGATACGCGCGGCTCCGCGCGTATCTACTAAAATCCAGCGTACTTTTGTTTGCGCCTGGAGCGCAAACAAAAGTAGGCCTATTCGCGGAGTATGAAAATCCGCCCCTAAGTTACATGTAAACCGATCTGATATTTTCATGAATTTCGGTATAGAAAAATGTTAAATAAATAAATAAATAATTGGCTTTTTTAGCAACTGGGTCAGGGCAGGAGTTAAGTGTAAGCACCTGGCTGGAGGTTGAAAAATTAAGCAGAAGAAGACAGAAGAAAGGTCAGAGAGGGAACAGGCACATGTCAGAAATGCTGAATGTTTTTGCAGCCCCTTCCAAATCTCTGCTGTATTTCCCTTGCTCACTGGCATCCACTACTATAGTACCCATGTGGTCAGTGATGGATCATGAAGGGGCTAGACATTGCTATTCCCACTTTCAGCCCCACTCTCAGATCATTAACTTACTACTTTCCTATGAAAGGGGAAGGCTTTCAACCAAGAATCAAGCATAGGTCACCACATTACTGTGGGTTTATGTGTGGTTTATTACACAGGGTCCTCAGTGCACACTGGGGTGTACATACCTGTGTGGATATTTGTTTTGTGCAGATTTTCTGTGCTTATCTCATTTGCATTCCATTCCCTTATTACATCCCTCAGAGGTGCCTACTTTTCCCATGTATACTAAATTTATATGCACTAAAAAATAGCGCTGATTTCACCACGGGTCTTATTACATTGGCCCCATAGTGTTTTAGAGTGTTCATGTCCACTGTTGGTGCTGTTCTGCTTCTCTTTTGGTGTCTAGGGCTGTTAAAGCCACTCTTGGTGCTACATTGCTCTTCTTTTGTGCCTTGGGAGGACCATAATACTGTTTTTGGTGCTCTTTGCTCCTCTTTTGGTGCCTTGGGGTATTGCTGCCTCTATTTTGGCTGATTTTCCTCTCTCACAGTGCTTTGGGGTGTTCTTAATGCTGTTAGTAATGCTTTGGCCATTGCATGGTGCTTTGGATTGTTCTTGCCACTTTTTGTAATGCTTTGCCTCCCTCATAGTGTCTTGGCTGTTCATGACAATGTTGGTTCTAATTTGCCCACAGAACCAAAAACAACTGTTACACTGGTAGTCAATTCATATATATTAATTTCGCCAAATATATGTAGGCCCCTCACTCAAAGGGTCTGTCAAAATCATACAGACTCCTAATTAGGTATAGGGCCACCTTGCTTTAATTGTAAACTTATTTAAATTATTTGCAGTTTTTACTTTTTTTACTTTTTTTAAAATGTCAAGCAGGATAATCACTCCTGGGCAATAGGTCACCGCTGTTTATAGCACAGAAGTATCAAAAAGGTTACAGGAAGAACCATAATACTCATCTGTTGCCAAATTTTGGCTGGTCTCCCTCTCCCCGACACGCGCGTGTTTCGAACCCGAAGTTCTGCCTCAGGGGGATGTCCTTCTGTATCTGGTACTCCAAGAATTGTCCCACTTTCAAAACGCGATTTGCCTCTGATGCTCAATGTCTTGGCTTCTTCAAAGCTATCTTCATTTTCAGCGGCCGCATCTCGCCGCTCTTGTATTTGCCAAAATTTGGCAACAGATGAGTATTATGGTTCTTCCTGTAACCTTTTTGATACTTCTGTGCTATAAACAGCGGTGACCTATTGCCCAGGAGTGATTATCCTGCTTGACATTTTAAAAAAAGTAAAAAAAGTAAAAACTGCAAATAATTTAAATAAGTTTACAATTAAAGCAAGGTGGCCCTATACCTAATTAGGAGTCTGTATGATTTTGACAGACCCTTTGAGTGAGGGGCCTACATATATTTGGCGAAATTAATATATATGAATTGACTACCAGTGTAACAGTTGTTTTTGGTTCTGTGGGTTCACATATAAATTACGCTGGATTACAGTGTGTGAAAGGGTAGAGTTTTGTGATTGGTTCTAATTTGCCTCCATCACGGTACACTGGGCTATTCATCCCCTCTTTGTAACACTTCGTTCCACTCTTGTGGCTGGATTTTAAAAGCCCTGCGAGTGTAAATCCGGCCAGATTTACGCGCGGAGGGCACTCGCGCGCCGGCGTGCCTATTTTGCATGGGCCGCCGGCGCGCGCATGCCATACTTAAGAACACTCCATGTTCTTACCTAAGGCTGTGAGTCCTATAATTTTAGGTTTTCCTTGGTTACAAAGACACCAGCCTCAGTTCAACTGGACTTTTCCTGACCAGATTCTGTGGGGTCCTCATTGTGCAGGAACCTGCTTTGAGGTTCCAGAAACATTCCAGTACATGAAGGCTGCTACCGTCATATCGGAACCTATAGTTCTCCATGAGGAAGTTAAAAAGGATTCTGGAAGAGCCAAATGTTCAGGACTACTTAACCCATTGGAGGCGCTTGCACAGTTAAAAGAACAGTTGAGCCATAAGGCTTTGGAGAACGAGGAACTGAAGAAATCTCATGAACAAGCCAACCAAGGCCTAGTAGCCATTCTGGATTATAAGGAATAGGAGATTCAGCAATTACACACTCGTTTGCAACAAAGGAGTGTTCAAAGGGTTTCCACGGTATCATCATCAAACATCCCAGACTCTGTGAACTCCTTACAAGAGAGACCTTCCCTCCTTGGAGATTTCTGAGTTGTCCAGTTTAGAGACCAAGGATAGTGAACAGAACTGGATTACAGAGGATGAAGTGGACTGGACAATGGATAATGACAACCTATTGAAGGGGGTTCTTGAAGAAGAGGTACTGTTATGCAGGTCGACCACTCAGACCGTGGCTGACTGTGCTTACTCGCCTCCACAATGGATCCGCGGTCCTGGAGATGCCGAGAGGCCTTCCTCCACGGCGGGAGCACTGCTGCCACCGAAGCCACATCCCCTGACATAGTCTGGACACACGCAGCGACGTCAGCCCTTCATTTAAAGGGTCCAGCGTGGGAAATACCCAGGGCCAGCCCCAGAAGTTCCCCACTCCTGTGGATTATTTAAAACTGCTCTCTTTGCTGCTATTCAAGTTAGCAAGGATTGGATTTCCAATCTAAGCAGCTCTGCTGCTTCTCGCTGCTGCTAGAAGCTCTCTTCCCCTCTGGGGTTTTCTACTAATTTGGGTACTCGCTCCTCGGGGGCTCTTTGCTTATTTACAGGTACCTATCCTGAATCCAGGTACTCGCTCCTTGAGGGCCTGTGTTGTCTTTCCTGGTGCCTGCTATCTTCTCTCCTGCCTGCTGGGAACTCTATCATTACTGCCAGAAGAGAGTGAGTAATAATATCTCCAGTCTGTCTCACCTTCAGCTCCTCCTACATCGGAGCCTTACACCACCATTGTGGACAGGTCTCCTCCGCGAGGAGTCCAGACTGTTGTTATAAAAACTCCTCTCTTCTGCCACCTCTGATGAAATCTACAAGGTGCATAATAAAGTTAATATCTCTGTGTTTGTGCTTCTGAGTCTTGCCTGGTGCTACAGCTCTCCACGGGGCTCCTCCCCATGGGAGTCTCTGTCACTGTAGTCCTAAGAATCCACCAAACACCTCGAAAACACAACAGTAGGGGAAAGGCCAGGATGGCAGCATCTGTGCCATGCAGGAGAGACCTAGCTGTCTGTGGCAGCCAGGCCATGGAGCATCACTACAGGCATCAGGGTAAGTATGCTGGTTCTCAGGGGATTCAACCTGGAACACATTATTGTGTTCATGACCTGCAATCTCAGTAAATTCCTTTCCTTGTTCTATGCATTCCCTTCTGCCCTGTTTTGTGTAATGATCCTATTAAGATTTTCTCTTGTTTTGTTTTATGTTCTGTAATAAAGACGCGTACAAAGGGGTGGGGGGGGGGGAGAAATTGCGCAGCCGACTGCACAGTTTTGCACCCATAGCATTAAAGGAAAGGGTGTGGTTATTTCCCACAGTGCTGCCAGATCATAACTCCACCCAAATCCTGACCACACTCCTCCTCTTTCCCTAAATTGCATTGTACCCTGCGATAAAGCCCTACTGCATGCTAGAGATGTGCATTCGTTTTTGCCGAATTGGAAAATTGCAACGAAATTGTCCAAGTCAGCATATTTCAGGGAGCCTGAAAAAAATCAGGATTTTCCCAAAAATGTGTTTTTCCGATTAGTGCGCACTAACGGGATTCAGTGCATGCTAACTCCCCGTTAGTGCGCACTAACAAAAACTAACAAAAAGTAACAAAAAGTAACAAAATCTAACAGTTTTTGTTGTGCGCATTAACAGGGAGTTAGCGTGCACTAACTAAAAATTGATTTTTCGCGAAAAAAAAGGCCCGAACCGAAAAAAAATGACATTTTCCATGGCGACCGAAAAACGAAGAACGACAGGAACACAAAAAACGATGCACATCTCTACTGCATGTGATAACAGCACATCGCGGTTTGATGAATGACTTGGAAAGTTTTCTAACTACAACTTCCAGCTGAAGACTGTCTGATTTCTTCAAAGTTATACCTCTGCACAGGGACAAACATCCTGTTGTAATCTGACCCTATAAGTCCTGCAAAAAAGGAAGCTAATTTCCTTTTTTGCAAATAATGGTCAGCATCCAGCAGCAGTAAAAATGCAGGCTAAAGCAGACAAATGGTGAGCATACTTCCTCTTGTTTTCAGGGAATGGGGGAAAGGGTTTCAGGACGGAGTAGGAGAGAGAAGGAGCAGGCTCAGAGAACCTCATTTTCACATTGACTTAAGAGGTTGAGGTGGGAGGGACATGGGAGCAGCAGCAATTTCTTTTTAAATATCTTGACAGTCTTGGAGAGAGGGTGGGAGAGATCAGACAATGGAAATATTTTTATGTTGGGACAGGATTTGAGAAAGAGGTGGAGGGGAGATTAGACAGTGACAACTTTTTTTTAAATATTTGGGACAGGCTGGAAAAGAGGGTGGATAAGGATCCAGACAGCAACTCCTTTTTTCATCTTGGCTAAAGGCTGGAGGGCAGATGGGGCAGCAAGACATATTTTTGAAGCTTTTGTCAGGAAAGAGCGAAGGGAAATCAGATGTGGGGGCTTTTTTTTAAATTACAGTCTTGAGGGAGGGAGGTTGGCTGTTAAGATTTAAGTCTGCTTTTGTAGCACTTGTATTCGGCCAGCCAGCAGGCCGATACAGTACAGTGCGCTCTGCCGCATTTGGACGCACGTTTTTGATGTGCTAGCTTTACCCCTTATTCAGTTGAAAACGTGCGTCCAACTCCCCCTGAAACTAATAGCGCCCACAACATGCAAATGCATGTTGATGGCCCTATTAGTTATGTCCGTGCGATTCAGTAAGTAAAATGTGCATCCAAGCCGCACATTTTACTTTCAGAAATTAGAGCCTACCCAAAGGTAGGCGTTAATTTCTGCCGGCACCGGGAAAGTCCACAGAAAAGCAGAAAAAACTAGGGATGTGAATCGTTTTTTGACGATTTAAAACATTCGTCAAATATATTTTAAATCGTCAAAAATCGTTAGAGCGGCAATACAATAACAATTCCCCCGATTTATCGTCAAAAAATCGTAAATCGGGGGAGGGGGGAAAGTGGGAAAACTGGCACACCAAAACAACCCTAAAACCCACCCCAACCCTTTAAAATAAATCCCCCACCCTCCCGAACCCCCCCAAAATGTTTTAAATTACCAGGGGTCCAGTAGGGGGGTCCCGGTGCGATCTCCCGCTCTCTGGCCATGGCTGCGTTAAGAGAAATGGCGCCGGTGGCCCTTTGCCCTTATCATGTGACAGGGCAAAGGTAGCGCCGGCGCCATTTTGTTTCCTGGCTCCCGACGTCACGTGTTTAGATCGCTCCCGGACCCCCGCTGGACCCCCAGGGAATTTTGGCCAGCTCGGGGGGGGCCTCCTGACCCCCACAAGACTTGCCAAAAATCCAGTGGGGTCGCCCGTATGACATAGTGTCATACATATGTCATACGGTCGCTCGTATGACATAGTGAGGGCAAAGGTAGCGCCGGCGCCATTTTGAATATTGGCAATACGGCCCGCGTGCAGGAGGTTGCTCCCGGACCCCCACTGGACTTTTGGCAAGTCTTGTGGGGGTCAGGAGGCCCCCCCAAGCTGGCCAAAAGTCCCTGGGGGTCCAGCAGGGGTCCGGGAGCGATCTCCTAAACGCGTGACGTCGGGAGCCAGGAACCAAAATGGTGCCAGCGCTACCTTTGCCATGTCACATGATAAGGGCAAAGGGCCACCGGCGCCATTTCTCTTAACGCAGCCATGGCCAGAGAGCGGGAGATCGCGCCGGGACCCCCCCACTGGACCCCAGGTAATTTAAAACATTTTGGGGGGGTTCGGGAGGGTGGGGGATTTGTTTTAAAGGGTCGGGGTGGGTTTTAGGGTTGTTTTGGTGTGCCGGTTTTCCCGCCCTCCCCCGATTTACGATTTTTAACAATTAAAAAACAAAACAAAACACGACGATCAGATTTCCCTCCTCCCCCAGCCAAAATCGATCGTTAAGACGATCGATCACACGATTCACACCCCTAGTAAAAACTGCTTTTCTGTACACCCTCCGACTTAATATCATGGCAATATTAAGTCAGAGGTCCCAAAAGTTAAAAATAATTAAAAATTTAAAAAAAAAAATTTAAATCGGCCCGCGGCTCGTGGGTTGAAAACCAGACACTCAATTTTTCTGGCATCCGGTTTCCGAACCCATGGCTGTCAGCGGGTTTGAGAACCAATGCCGGCAAAATTGAGCGTCGGCTGTCAAACTCACTGACAGCCGCCACTCCTGTCAAAAAAGAGGTTCTAGGGACGCGCTAGTGTCCCTAGCGCCTCTTTTTACTGCGGGCCAATACTAAATCGCACGCACAGGAGAGCTCTCCCGTGACTTTTACTGTATCGGCCCGCAAGTTAGGTGACTAGTTGCATAACTTTTTTGCCTGACCTATCCTTGCACCCCAGCCCACCCAAAATTTGGCCAGCTAAATTTAGCCACCAAAGGAATCTTAGGTGGCTAAAATTAACCATTAGCTGGGTCAGTTTTCAAAAGATGTTGATCTAGCTAGTTAAGTTCTTTCTTAGCCATCAAAATCCCTTTGAATACTGACCCCATAGTGGTTAAGGACAAATTACAATAATAATTAAACTCTGGAAATCTTTGTAAGAGGATGTGGTAAAAGTTGTTAATGTAGATAGGTTTAAAAAAAGGTTTGAGCAAGTTCCTGTAAAAAAGTCCATAAACCATTATTAAGGTGGACTTGGGAATATCTACTGCTGGATGAGCAGCATAGAATCTTTTAAACTTTGGATACTTGTGACCTGGTTTTATACTTGCCAATGTTGAAAACAGGATACTGGTCTTGATGGAATTTTAGTCTGAACCAGTATGTCAAGTCTTATGTTATTATGTTGCCAAGAGCTATTAAGCAGATGCAGAAGAGAACAGCCTACCAAATGAAAGTATGGTATTGTAATTGAGGAGGAATCCTCAATAGTTGAATTGCTGTTGACCTTAAGCTTTGGAAATTAGACAGTTCAGATCAGCCCAAGTATCACATTTTAAATGGTTGGGCTGAGATTTAAGTTATTTTGGTTTTGTATATGGTGATGGAGGTCATGAGGAAAGCAATTTTGATGGAGGCATAATTGATGGCGAAGAATCTTCAGGCTCTGTCAGAAGCATGGTTGATGGAGTATGGACACCAACACTGTCGGTGGTATCAAATGCTTCATTGGCACAGAATGATGTCAATAGACCACTTTGAAGTGAAAGACATTTTGTATAACTCTATGATCACCTCTCTGAGCTGTAATAATTAGGGATGTGAATCGTTTTTTGACGATTTAAAATATCGTCCGATATATTTTAAATCTTCAAAAATTGTTAGAGCCGCGATACAATAACAATTCCCCCGATTTATCGTCAAAAAATCGTAAATCGGGGGAAGGGGGAGGGGAAGGGGGACGGCGGGAAAACCGGCACACTAAAACAACCCTAAAACCCACCCCGACCCTTTAAAATAAATCCCCCACCCTCCCGAACCCCCCAAAATGCCTTAAATTACCTCGGGTCCAGAGGAAGGGTCCCGGTGTGATCTTTTACTCTCGGACCTCCTGTGTGTTGTAGAAATGGCGCCGGCGCCATTTTGTTTTTTTGTCCCCCGACGGCAGGAGCGTAGGAGATCGCTCCCGGACCCCCGCTGGAACCCCAGGGAATTTTGGCCAGCTTGGGGGGGCCTCCTGACCCCCACAAGACTTGCCAAAAGTCCAGCAGGGGTCCGGGAACGACCTCCTGCAGTCGAATCGTGTTGCCGTACGGCCGGCGCCATTTTGTGCAAAATGGCGCCGGCCGTACGGCAACACGATTCGATTGCAGGAGGTCGTTCCCGGTCCCCCGCTGGACTTTTGGCAAGTCTTGTGGGGGTCAGGAGGCCCCCCCAAGCTGGCCAAAAGTCCCTGGGGGTCCAGCGGGGGTCCGGGAACGACTTCCTGCATGCAAATCGTTTTTCCGTACGGAAAAACGATTCGCGGCAGGAGATCGCTCCCGGACCCCCGCTGGACTTTTGGCAAGTCTTGTGGAGGTCAGGAGGCCCCCCCAAGCTGCCCAAAAGTCCCTGGGGGTCCAGCGGGGGTCCGGGAGCGATCTCCTACGCTCCTGCCGTCGGGGGACAAAAAAACAAAATGGCGCCGGCGCTACCTTTGCCCTGTCATATCACAGGTCAAAGGTAGCACCGGAGCCATTTCTACAATGCACAGGAGGTCCGAGAGTAAAAGATCACACCGGGACCCTTCCTCTGGACCCCAGGTAATTTAAGGCATTTTGGGGGGGTTCGGGAGGGTGGGGGATTTATTTTAAAGGGTCGGGGTGGGTTTTAGGGTTCTTTTAGTGTGCCAGTTTTCCCGCCCTCCCCCTTCCCCTCCCCCCCACTGGACCCCAAGTAATTTAAGGCATTTTGTGGGGGTTCGGGAGGGTGGGGGATTCATTTTAAAGGGTCGGGGTGGGTTTTAGGGATGTTTTAGTGTGCCAGTTTTCGATTTACACGATATTTAAAAAACCCAAACTGCGACGATCCGATTCCCTCCCCCTCCCAGCCGAAATTGATCGTTAAGACGATCGATCACACAATTCACATCTCTAGTAATAGTGGTGCCATTTATTCTGTTGATTTTATAAGTCTTAATTCAGTACAGAAAGGAGGAGCCATTATCTGACTTGACAACATCTGGAATCCCATATGAAGAAAAAATGTTGTCTAACTTGGGTATTATAGCCATGGCTAGGGATGCACAGTCCCAAAAGTTTTGATTTGTTTTGTTTAAAAAACAAACAAAAAAAAAACATGTGAGAGGGGTGTTGTTTTAATTTGGTTTGTTTAATGTTTTGTTTTGTATTGCTCATTTGCCAAACTGAATAAAAACATTAAACAATAAACAACTCCCCTCCAAAAAAGTACACAATTTGAGGTAGAATTCCATTTCATAATTCATTATTTGGAATCAGACTTCTCCCTCAATAACTGCTTTGTTTCACAATACCTTGGTTACCTTCATATGCTAGACTGCAAATCCAGAGGGAACAAGGCATGACACATTTTGAGTCTTGCAGAATGGGCCATCCTCTGTGGTAGTGAGTTCTCTTTAGAACACTTGAAAAAAAGAGTCCCAAACATATGAGTAATGAATATGGCATTGCATCTGAGCATAGAGGTGTTTGCATTGCCCCCTGTAAATGTCTGGATAATTATTTGTAGGCAGATGACTGAAGCTGAAGAATCTTTTATCTGTGGGAGAGTCATGGCTTTGGAAACTGTATGAGAGAGTTGAAATTCAATATGGGATTTTTGCTTCAGCAATTTCAGTGGCTGTGTGACTGGTTGTTGTGGGTGCAATGTGTTTCTTTCATTTGATGGCATTAATGTGTAGTAGCCACATGTTAACACATAACCAGATTTTACCTAGTTGCTTGGGTTTCTGGACAATTAAGATTGGGGTGACTCATTGGCTTATTCCACATATATGTCTGATGAGGTCAAGCTCTTCTAGCTGTGCAAGTTCTTCCTCTACAGTCTTCTAGGTGAGGAAAGGATTTCACCTGTGCAGAAGGGATTCATAGAGTATTTACCTGTTTCCACAGGGATAGATGAGCTTGGAATTGCTGTGTTGGTGAGCGGTACATGCCCAATTTGATTCTGGTTCTGCTGTCCTCCTCACCAACATAGGGCCTCATTTTCCAAAGAGTTACCGCGTGCGATACGGCTGTACCGCCTGCGCTAAATTCGCGAACCGCGATAACAAGCATATATCGCGGTTCGCGAATGCAAATATGGAATAATGTATTCAGGGGGCGGAGTTGGGGCGGGGCAAATGTAAAGTAGGCAGGAGGTACCGCGTGGCGCGAAACCCGCGGCGGTGTTAGCGCGGACGTATCGCGTGGCGCGAACCCTGCGGCGGTGTTAGCGCGGCTCCTAACGCGGCCAATAACTACAACCCTTTCAAATGCGATACAGTCTATCGCGGCGCACAGCGCGCAGCGCGCTACTAGCGCGTTGAACGAAAATTTGCCAAACCAATCCCCATAGACCTACAAATGTAGAGCTGGCCAATAAAAAGGCCTGTTCTTAGTAGGTGAATCTGCTCCACACATCCACAGTGTATGGGGCAGGTGCAAGCCATGGCTGACCAGGCCCAACGCAGACGCAGACGCCAGGATGTTGGTCGACGTCGCCATCGTTACAGGCATAGGATCCATCTGCCACGAACCACATTGCTGGGAACGCCAGAGGATGTAGTCATCAGCAGATATCGCCTCAGCACTCGTGCCATCATGGAACTATATGGAGACATACGAGGTGCCCTTGAGGCCCGAACCCGAAGGAGCCGTGCCATCCCCGGCCTGACCAAACTCTTGGCCGCCCTGCATTTCACAGCAAGTGGCTCCTTCCAATCCACGGTAGCTGTCGTGGGTGGCATGTCACAGAGCACCTTTTCCCGGTGTCTGCACCAGGTCATTGCAGCTGTTATGGACCGCATGCCTCGCTACATAGCATTCCCACGCAACAGACAGGACCTGATGGACCTCAAGCGTGGTTTCTATGCCGTTGCCCACTTTCCGAATGTCATTGGAGCTATTGACTGCACCCATGTGGCCATCGTTCCACCCCGTGAAACGGAGGCAGCCTACCGCAACAGGAAGCAGTTCCACTCCCTCAACGTGCAAGTGGTGTGTGATGCTGGAATGCGGATCCTCTCGGTGATGTCCAGATTCCCGGGGTCAGCGCACGATGCCTTCGTACTCAGGCAATCAGCTCTGTATCGCAAATTCGAAGATGGCCTGTATGGCGATGGTTGGCTTGTAGGTAAGATCCACGTTAACATACATATCACATGTTTGCAAGGGTCATCTCTGTAATGGCACACAAAGGTGATGTAGACGCCTGTTGTGATGGAGTCACAGGTCCCCATCACAACAGACCTGAGTGGGACATTGTGTTACTGAAAGTGGCGTAATGGCTCAGGCACCCAACTATGTACCATTGGCTGCCAAGCACAAACTATGCAGTACGCCCTGTATGTGGCATGGCTTGCTCACCTCACCGCACAGGTGGACAGCCGACACATATTGGGTGGAGCCATGGCTACTGGCAGTGTGCAAGATGAATTGAGACCTGTCATGTGAGAGCAGCTCACATCCACAGGTGTTAGTGTGCCCCTGACGTTCCTGAGACCTTGCATGAACATCTCTACTCAGTTGTGCACATTGAGGGGCAGCCAGTTGACACCATGTATGTTGTTGGGTAGGCATACCGACAGAGAAGGTGTACCTGAGCACATATGTCAGTACACAATGACTGGAGTGCATACTGCATATGATTTCAACACAGGGACGTCAGGACAGTGGTGTAATGCACCAACCGCATACACAGAGCTGACATACATCTCACTGTTTAGGGGCCCTTCACGTGCTATAACGCCTAATAGCCACACACCAGCTGTGTGGCAAAGCAATCCTGACACCACACACATAAGGTGTAGGGGAACAGGAATGGGCTGCCTCGTGCCATCCGGTTCAACTGCATGTATTGAGCACATACATCCATGGGACAGAAACATAAGTATGTGTAATCTGTTCCCTATGTCATTGCTACAGGAGACGCAGCCTATGGATGCAGGCCCTGGCTGATGACCCCGATCCCCCAGCCTGCCACAGAACAACAGCTGGCCTATAATCGGTCCTTAACTGCTACCCGCATGGTCATCGAACGTACCATCGGCCTTTTGAAGAGCCGCTTCCGATGCTTGGACAAGAGTGGTGGAGCGCTACTGTATGCCCCCCACAAGGTTGCTCAAATAACCCTGCTTTGCTGTGTGTTCCATAATGTGGCTCTTCGCCATGGAATACCTGTGGCTATAGCCCCAGACCTCAGACCTGATCCCCCATGTGCGCGGGCACGACGGCATGACAACACACTCAGGGGCAGCCAGGTTCGGCAACACCTTATACAGACACACTTTTAAGGGTGGCATGGGGCAGACCCCTGCCCCAGACGGCCTGTTTGCCCACCGATGGGTTAGGAAATAGGTCAGTGTGCAGAGCTCCTGTCAGTCTGCTACGTGCTTCACCTGCTATGTGTGTCCACCCAACAACTGTGTGGGGTGCTGGCCTGCCACAGAGGATGGAGGCCTTAATAGGGTGGGGAAGCGCTGCCTCAAGCCTCTGCTGAGGTGCTGTATGTGTGATACCTATTCTGTGCCATTGGGCTAAGCACTTGCTACATACTCTGGGTTGCTGTGCAGTGCACCTCTGCCATCCAAGGTGTACCACACACCTGTGTCATTCCAGATATGGCACACATTATCTGATGGAGTTACCCAGCAACACAGTGCACCCCAGCAGCAAGGACGAGCTACCTGGCCATGCATGCTCCTGGAAGCAGCACACACACATGCTGTCAGTCCCCCTCATGATATAGATGGCCCCTGTTGGGACACACAGCCACCATTTAATGCAGGCCGGACATACTCCCGTCATGACATCTCACCTGAAGAAAGTGTCAGCAGTGCTGGCTGCACGGAGCTGTGGGCTGGGGCTACCCAGCCACCCTACGCATTCTTGCCTACAAAGGTGCTGGCCTGACTGTTGGCATGTGATGGGGAGGACAGCGTGTCAGGCAGGGCGAGAAAGCAATGGCTGACCCTATCATCTATGGGGACCCCAGACATGGCTGTTCATGCAGGCTTGGCCAGAACTCCACTATTATTTAACACCTAACAGTCAACACACCTCACCATAGATAGGACTATTAGCTACCCCTTACAATGTGATTATATATACTTATCGTGTTTTCCTTTTCATATGTTGCCTTCTTACTCCAAATTCCATATTCCGCTGTTACATGTAACAGCTTTTTCTGCACTATTGTTCAAGTGTAAGCTTATTTTGCACTCCTGTGTCATGTGAACCAGCATGATGGGACCATTGTCAGGAATGTTGGGATCTAACAAACTGAAATAAATAAGCACAATAAATAAAGGATTCCTCATACTGGAAGCATGTGTGGCTCATAACGTATGTAGGGTACAGTGGCCTGTCGCCCTCATACTGTACGGTATAATGGTACACAGGGCAGGAAGGTGACCGATTGGGCTGCGGATTGGTCTGCGCTCTGACCATAACCACGCCTCCCCCCCAGTCTGGCCACAAGATATGCCAACCCATCCCCCCCAGCTTGTGTGACTGGGACAGGTTGCTGTGTTGCCACTATCTGACAATGATGGTGCTGCCCACTGCAGCACCCCATACCAGGATGGCATCTCGGGGTACAGGTGGTACCTCGGCTCTGCATTACACACACACACACCCCCCTCACCACCATCCACTCTTGCTTTGGCCCTCAAGCATGAGCCCATGCAGATGTACACCTGGAGCCTACAGGTACTGTACCTTATGAGGGTGCACCCGTCTGGCAGCACGTGAGCTGGCTGCACCCAGCGATGTCTTCCACAAGGGGATACAAGGAGGGCCAATGGTGCCATCAGCCCCTGCCATGGCTGGTCACAGTGTTCATATACCGCACACTTGGCCAAGCAAATGTGCATCCGTAACAATTGTGCCACCTGCTGCACCACAGTTGTATGGTCCTGGTTTCCACTAGCTGGGTATGCAGACATTAAACAGGCTGCACGGTACATGCTGTATGTTCTGACATGGCTACCTGTTGTTAATGAGGTGGAATGTGTCAGTGACACAAGATGTGCCTAAGGGTGTTGAAAAATACCATCACAGTGTTCAGTGTTGCACTTGGCCTCTGCCTCAGTGCATACACGGGCCACACAGTGCCATGGACATGGAGGCAACACCGTACACCATGTATGGCAAGCGTTCGACAGGTGACAGCTTCCTGATGTCCACGTACAGTGGAAAACCATCATTCATGGATTGTGTCCTCCATGGGTGCACCAACAGGGTCCTTAGTAATGCCATGAATACAGAACTGTGTGAGACCCAGTGATACAGATCTTCAGTATAATCTACTGAATTAGAACAGGACAACAATCATTCACATGCTGCAGAACCCCAGTGTACCTCCCTCCCTACAGGTGTGCTGGTCAGGCAGACGGTGACAGCTAACCAATGTGGCACACACATCATCATCAGTAGAACATTACTGTTTCCACATGCTGAATGACCTGTGGCACTGCCTGACAGGCCATATGTGTAGGAGACCCCCTTTACCTTGCTTCCCAAGTATGTGGTGCACAGGAGCTGGTGCACAGTGGTGGTACCAGTACTGCTAACTGCGCTGTGTGCAGGCATATAGGGAATAAGGGCCACACATGGACCTACATGTCCCTCCGCGTGACATAGATGCACCCATATTGGTACGTTGGGAGGGTAGGCGTCCCATCCACATGATGTCCCTCAAAAAAGGCTTGCAGGTACAGGAGCTTCACAACAGGGTTTGTGGCACAATGGGTGTGAGGTGCCTACATAACATGATGGTGACACAGGTCACACAGTCTGTGTATTATGTCTGCTGAAAATGATGTGTGAGCAACATTGTATACCTGTAACTGTCGCAACTGCACACCTGTAGGAAGGAAAGTCCACTGGGGTTCTGCAGCATGTGAATGATTGTTGTACTGTTGAGGGACAGTTATGTCTCACAAATATCTGTCACAACTGACCGATACCTCTGACTGCCCTGTACTGGTTAGCCAATCAACATGCCCTATCACCAAGGACAGTCCACCTTGGTGAGTGGCTGGCATATGTGTGTGTAGTGACCTAACATATGTGAGGACACAGTAGGACTCTGGACCACACAGTGTGGGCCATCAGATGGTGGGCCATGGGCACCATTGGAACAGGTAAGGGAGGAGCCATGCACACCCCACAGCTAGGAGATGGCACCAGAGGGATGTGTGCCACTATGGATGGGGACCCCTTGTTGCGATACCTGCACCTTTCAGAGCCACAAAATCCTACATGGGTGAGCAACAGTGACTGCACAACAGCAGTCACCACATCAGTGTGCACATGGACACCCGCTAAACACACTTAAGGGCTGTTAACCATACCTTACACCGCTTGCACCCTGTACACAGCTATGGCGATTGTGCATTAACATTGTTCCCCTCGCCGTACAACTGACAGCCCACTTAGCTGGCTGCTGACAGTCTGTGCAACTGCTGTCATACACAGCATGCAGATAGCAACATTACCCTTCCCCTGCCACACCTGTCAGGGGCCCACAACCTTAATGCTACATGCGTGCCTAGACGATGGTGTTCCTGGAACACAACCATGCTGCCATGGTGGGGATGTACAACGATGTATGGGATTGCACAGAGTACAGCTGGAAAGGCCTACACAGTATTGTATGCCAATGGTGCCTGGAAATGGAAAGTGTGCCTGCGCTACCACTATCATGGATGTCGTGCATGCCAACCTCCCAGTCAGTCACCCAGCAGTGGTGAAAGCAATCGCCCACTTACCTGCAGAGGTGAGAGACTACCTAGGAGCCATCGTCAGCTAGTACCTTATCATCAGTTAACCTTACTTACGTGGTGTGTGTAATGCCGAGATAGGTACAATACTGCACCCTGGTCAGATATCCATGTCTGGACTCTTCACCGACATCAGTGCATGACATGAGCAGTCCCATTGCAATCCACAGCTGGCCACCCCTTCCCCTTTCCTCACAGATCAGGAGTGCTGCCATACATCAGCACACTCCATTACTGTGCATTCCCTGTACTGAGGAACAATACGTCTACTACTGTTAGGGACATGTCTGGTACTGCCCTATGTTGAACTCTGTAAGGTATGTGACAGAGAGATGCACAGGTAGCAATACTGAATGTCAGGCAGGGGCCAGTTTGAACACTCAGTATTGGTGCAATGTGGGATACAACATGCAAGGTGTGGCGGGGGTACACCAACAGCACATTAGGAACATGACACGGACACAATAGGTGGCAGGTTAAACAGGATATTTATTCGTGACAACATTCAGCAGGGTATAGACAAGTATTACGGCAGCAGGAACAGCATACAATTTATGTTCCTAGATATTCATGATCTGCAAGTACTAGATAGCTAATGGATCCAAAGTGATCCAATTCCGGACTACATCACTCCACCATCAGCAGTATTTACACATATGCAGGCAGTGGGTGTTATCAGTACAGGCAAAGCATGATTACCTAGGAACAGGAAGTGGCACCCCAATAGCTCAGATACCGTAATACATTGATTACCGCTGGTCAGTATACAATGAGTAGACAGGCATAGGCCCCAGGCAGTCCAAGTTGAAAGAGTGCACTGAAAGAGGACAGCCTGACAGGCCAGCCAGCAGAGTGAAAGTCCAGGCCCCAGGCAGTCCAAGTTGAAAGAGTGCACTGAAAGAGGACAGCCTGACAGGCCAGCCAGCAGAGTGAAAGTCCAGGCCCCAGGCAGTCCAAGTTGAAAGAGTGCACTGAAAGAGGACAGCCTGACAGGCCAGCCAGCAGAGTGAAAGTCCAGGCCCCAGGCAGTCCAAGTTGAAAGAGTGCACTGAAAGAGGACAGCCTGACAGGCCAGCCAGCAGAGTGAAAGTCCAGGCCCCAGGCAGTCCAAGTTGAAAGAGTGCACTGAAAGAGGACAGCCTGACAGGCCAGCCAGCAGAGTGAAAGTCCAGGCCCCAGGCAGTCCAAGTTGAAAGAGTGCACTGAAAGAGGACAGCCTGACAGGCCAGCCAGCAGAGTGAAAGTCCAGGCCCCAGGCAGTCCAAGTTGAAAGAGTGCACTGAAAGAGGACAGCCTGACAGGCCAGCCAGCAGAGTGAAAGTCCAGGCCCCAGGCAGTCCAAGTTGAAAGAGTGCACTGAAAGAGGACAGCCTGACAGGCCAGCCAGCAGAGTGAAAGTCCAGGCCCCAGGCAGTCCAAGTTGAAAGAGTGCACTGAAAGAGGACAGCCTGACAGGCCAGCCAGCGGACAAGGTACCCAGCGGTTCAGCATGTCGGCAGCAGGCAAACACATGAAGGGTCTGGCCACAGCAGTGAAGGGTCAGGACCAGACAGCAGCAGGAGGCCCAGGAGCAGCAGGAGGCCCAGGAGGACACAGCAGCAGGAGGCCCAGGAGCAGCAGGAGGCCCAGGAGGACACAGCAGCAGGAGGCCCAGGAGGACACAGCAGCAGGAGGCCCAGGAGCAGCAGGAGGCCCAGGAGGACACAGCAGCAGGAGGCCCAGGAGGACACAGCAGCAGGAGGCCCAGGAGCAGCAGGAGGCCCAGGAGGACACAGCAGCAGGAGGCCCAGGAGCAGCAGGAGGCCCAGGAGGACACAGCAGCACATGGCTGTTGGAGACATGAAGCACAGATCGCACCACACAACCAGCATTAACATTCCATCAGCAGACCGGTCATCCTACAGCACACTGCCAGAATGTGCAGGCCTTGAAACAGAAGGTGGCAGACAGCAGAGTGGCACAGCGGATGGCGGTGGCAGACAGCAGAGTGGCACAGCGGATGGCGGTGGCAGACAGCAGAGTGGCACAGCGGATGGCGGTGAGCCAGGTGAGCAGGTGGGTGGGGGCATTGCATGGTGCCTCCACCTCCATCTCGACGGCACTGCCCCTCTGTAGGGAGCAGCCAGCGGGACATCCTCTTCCATCTCGACGGCACTGCCCCTCTGTAGGGAGCAGCCAGCGGGACATCCTCTTCCATCTCGACGGCACTGCCCCTCTGTAGGGAGCAGCCAGCGGGACACCCTCTTCCATCTCGACGGCACTGCCCCTCTGTAGGGAGCAGCCAGCGGGACATCCTCTTCCATCTCAACGGCACTGCCCCTCTGTAGGGAGCAGCCAGCGGGACACCCTCTTCCATCTCGACGGCACTGCCCCTCTGTAGGGAGCAGCCAGCGGGACATCCTCTTCCATCTCGACGGCACTGCCCCTCTGTAGGGAGCAGCCAGCGGGACATCCTCTTCCATCTCGACGGCACTGCCCCTCTGTAGGGAGCAGCCAGCGGGACATCCTCTTCCATCTCGACGGCACTGCCCCTCTGTAGGGAGCAGCCAGCGGGACATCCTCTTCCATCTCGACGGCACTGCCCCTCTGTGGGGTGTGCATCACAGTGTTGATTGGGTGTACCTGCCCATACCCCGTTTATGGGCCATGTTGGTCCCCTCAGGGCCCCTTGCCACGTCCCGATGGTCCGCTGGGTGGTGGCATTTTCTTCGGTGGACGGCCCCTGCGGCCTCGGGACACTGAGGGACTTGGCTGGGGCGTTGAGGTTGCCGAGGACGAGGCCTGCACATCTGGCAGCCGCTGCAGAATCTGCATCAGGATGTTGTTCTGTGTGGCTATCGCTCCTGCGATGCTGTTGCCTGCAGTCGTGATGTTGTTGGCTGCACTCGTGACTGCTGCACACAATACCTGGTTGTCCCGCCTCTGCTGCCGCCATGCTCGCCTCAGGGCACGCATCTCCAGCACTATGCGTTCCAAGCCTCCATCAGCCACTGGTTCCAGTTGGACAGGTGGCACTGCTGGCGGTTCCTCCGGTCCGAGGGGATGTCCCATGGCCATTGGTGGCGCAGCTCCCGCTGCAGAGCTGCATGGGGACATTAGCGGTGTGGGTTGGATGGGCGGGGTAGCCAGTGAGGTCCCCAGGATGCCTGCCCGCGGAGGAGTGTGGGGGGGGGCCCCACTCAAACTCCTCAAAGGCCTCAGGCAGGGTATAGGGGCTGCCTGGGGGTGGCATTGTAGCCTGCACCACCTCCTCCTCCTGCTCCTCCTCCTCCTCCTCTGACCACTGTGTCTCCGCGTCCATGTAGAATGGCCTCGTCAGCATGGGCGGCCGCCTGAGCCCTGGTGGATCCCTGCTTGTGCCTGGGCCCTCCCAGCTGTCATCAGAGGGCTGCTGCCTGGGACCAGATGGCTCTGTAGGAAGATTGGGGAGAAAGAGGATACACTGCATCAGTACCACAGCTGTTCTGTCATATTACTGTGATGGCACACAGGGGCAGCTAATGTACAACCAACATGTCATTCTGCATATACAGTACAGTTGGGTCCTTTGAGACATTCCTCATGGCATGGGTGGTGAGGTTGAGGCTTGAGGCCCAGCCCTCATGGAGACAGTGACCTGTTGCCAGCATGTCTTGCACCCTGCTGCCTGCCCCTTGCTGACTGGGGGAGGGGGGCTGGGCCCAGAAGCCTGGCCTGTGCACAGGCCAGGCTTCTGGGCCCAGCTCACTGAGTCAGTTTGGGCCTGGCCTGTTCACAGGCCAGGCCCTCATGGAGACAGTGACCTGTTGCCAGCATGTCTTGCACCCTGCTGCCTGCCCCTTGCTAACTGGGGGAGGGGGGCCACTACAGTTCTGCAGAGCACATGGGTAACAGAAACTGAAACCTGGCCTAAACATTGTGTTACGACCGTTCACAGGGGGGGGGGGGGGGGGGGGGGGGGGGGGGGGAAAGGGCCCCAGAGGGCAGCTTACCATCTTCGAGGTGGGATGTATCCAGGTGGGGATGCAATCCCTCGAAGACATCTGGTCCCAGACGCTCCATCAGTTGCTGCTCCATGGGTGTGAAGCGGATGGGGCATGGGGACCGTCCGCCTGTGGCCTTCAGGTACTGGTTCCTGTCAGCGATGCGGGTCTTCAGCTGGGCCTTAACGTCACGGTAGCGGTGGGCCACCTGCTCCCCGGTGCGAGGGATGCCGCTCTCCCGCTGTATGTGGCCAGCTATGCTGGCCCAGATCTCGGCCTTTGCTGCCTTGCTGGTCCTCACTGACAGATTGCCAAACAGCCGCGGATAGTGGCGCAGGACACCCTCGATGAGCATGTCATTGTCCTCCTGGCTGAACCTGACAGCACGCTGCCTGACCCTGGCCTGGCTGCCTGGTTGGGGTGCCACTTCCGGAGGGTTTTCCTCCCTGTCCTCTCTCTCCACCCCCCCAGGTTCCCCACTCCCTTCCTCCCCCCCCACCTGACCCTGCACTTCCCACTCCCTTCCCCTCTGCCCTGCCTGTCTAGCCCTACCTCTTCCCGCCATCCTATCCTGCCTTACCCCATCCCCCTCCCCCTCCCTCCTATCTCTTCCCTCCTGCCTATCTCTCCCACTACCCCTGTCCCGGTCCCTGCTCCTACTCCTCAGTCCCCTACGTCCCTCCTCCTCCCCCTCCTCCCTCCCCCTCCCCATCCCCCTCCCCCTCCCCCTCCTCTCAACACCCCTCTCCTCTCCTCTCCTGCCACTCCTCTCACGCTCCATCCTCCTCTCTCCTCCTCCTCACCACCACCACCACCAACACACTCCTCTCTCCTCCACCTCACCACCACCACCACCAACACACTCCTCTCTCTCCTCCTCACCACCACCACCACCAACACACTCCTCTCTCTCCTCCTCCTCACCACCACCACCACCACCACACTCCTCCTCCTCCTCCTCCTCCTCCTCCCCCTCCTCCTCCTCCTCCTCCCCCTCCTCCACACAGATGGACAAACAGTTGACTAACAAACTTGCACTCAAACACAGATTACAAAAGACACAAGGTAAAGGGAAACAAAGTATAACAGAAACACAGGACAGCGCACTCAGTATTCAATTCTCTAAACCACTTCTCTATACCACCAACACCTACCTTCACTATCCAACACTCCTTCCAAACCCTCAAAGGAGGAGGGGCAGGAAGTCAGGTTTTATACCAGACACATTATCGCGTGACGCGGTATTTGGTTTCATTTTGTATCGCGTACCGCGGCAACGGCGCGGTACGCGATATTATTTTGACCTTTTCCTCGCGTACTGCGATATTTGTTTCGCCGCACGCGAAACAGCTTCGCCGCACGCGAAACATTCGCGAACCACGAAAAACCACCTATTTGCATGGGCCACGCCCCCGATTTTTATCGCACGCGGTAACAATGCGTTACCACTGCGATAATGGAAAATGAGGCCCATAGTGTCCCAGTATGCTGAGGAATGAAGATTGAGGTTCAAGACTGAATCAAGATTTATGGAGCACATAACTAAGCTTTCTGATTTCTGAGTCTGCCTGTGTAGAATAGAGATGTACAGGAACAATGTTTTCAGTTCATTTCATTCATTTCAGCCCATTTTTTGGCCATATTTTGTTTTCATTTTGTTTTGTTTTATTTGGATTTTTTATTTCAGCAATTAATATGCATTATTTGCAAATAGTCACATTATTTGCCAAAATGAAAATTCCAAAAATGTTCACATTTCCTAAAGGCATTTTAAATGTGTTTCTAATTTAATAAAATGAAACTAAAATGGTCTCATTGAGTTCAGAATGCATATTTATTTAAAATGAATGTAACATCCCTACTGTATCATAGTGTAATAACTTCTGACTCCTGGTAACTATGTGACATTATTCCCAAAACTGGGGTAGGTCATAAACAAACTGAGCTATAAGAAAGCCCAAATAAATCCTGGCAGCATATGTGCCACCACTCTAAATTTTAAATCTTTTTAAATTTACCATTGAAGAATCGTCATCACGTATTCTCAACTATTTAATTATGTCTAGCTTGCCAACTTCATGAAAATGTGTCAAATGCTTTTCTAGGAATGACCGATAGGTGCAATTTAGTAGTAAGATAATGATAATTTGCTTATTAAGAGAAAATCTAATGTAATAAATAAATCTATAAATAAAATTAAGGGTCTTCTCTGTTATATCCCTGTGATTAATGCATGTATTATATAGAGTTCATAAATTATACATATTATCTCACTTTAATTCCATTTTCCTTTATCGTTTATCCTCTACTTTTCTTTTTCTTATGTCACATTCAAATATTACTTCCATGGGTAAAATAAAGATCACTAACTTGTATAATTAATAGGTTTCATAAGTATTATACCTTAAATAATGAAAAGTTTAAATATATTCATAAATTAACATTGTAATTTCCTTAGAAATACCACTTTGATTAATTACACATATAAATCACTAATAGTTAAAATATTCCAACTGCATGCATACTTTTTTTACAACTGCATGCATACATGTTTTTCTATGCAGTTTTCATACTTATTTTTTTTAATAAATCATAAATTTATCTTACTGTACTCTTTATTTTCCTCTCTTTCAAAGCATCTGTTCCCTTTTCCTTTGGATAATTTGCATTGCATATGCAAAACTTGTTGACAGTATGTGTTGCTTAATTTTCAAACAACAGAACAAGCAGTAAGTCACCTAAGAATCTGTCTTATTCTGCAGGGATCTAAAAGGTAAGCCAAATGAAAATGTTTAATTAAATGGGTTCCTCTTTAAAAAAAAAAAAAAAAAAAAGATATTGATTTAGGAACATTTCTAATAGAATGCTAATCATTAACTTGTAGAAAATAATGTGCATCTTTTTGTAAACAATGTGGCTCAGAGGCCTTATAACTTAGGAAACTGATATAAGCTCATTTTATGTGGGTTTTCAAATTAACTCCTACACTGAGTAGCCTAACATATTAGCAGTTTCATCACAATATGCATGAACCTCATTATCACTTATCTGACAAAGATAGAAGAATCACTTTTCTCATGCCACCAACCTCAGGGAACTGAGTAGAGAAGCACATGAACATGTTCATGTGTGATATCAGCTCAAACTAAGGACAGGAAGCCAAATACATTTGCCTGCCATTCAGTCACCATACTGTAGTGTTTAAATATGCTGAAAATGCTTACTTAGCTCTGCTTCATGGTAAACAATGAGGAGAGCATAGAATTTTCAAGCCAATACCCTGAAACAACTCTCAGACCTGCTATGAAGGTTGTTATTTTTGAAGACTTAAGAGAAATACAAATCTAATTAGAGGAAAGCAAAACAAATCTAATTAGAGGAAAGCAGCACTCATCCAGTCTCCAGCAGCACTCATCCAGTCACTCCAGCAACCAGCATTCGTCCAGTCACTCCACCATCCCTCTAGCAATCTTCTAGTCACCCCAGCATTCAGTCTCCAGCAGCACTCATCCAGTCTCCAGCAGCTCTTATCCAGTCTCCAGCAGCACTCATCCAGTCACTCCAGCAACCAGCATTCGTCCAGTCACTCCACCATCCCTCTAGCAATCTTCTAGTCACCCCAGCATTCAGTCTCCAGCAGCACTCATCCAGTCTCCAGCAGCACTCATCCAGTCACTCCAGCAACCAGCATTCGTCCAGTCACTCCACCATCCCTCTAGCAATCTTCTAGTCACCCCAGCATCCAGCATTCTTCCAGTCAATCCAGCATCTAGCACTCATCAAGCCACTCCAACACCCAGTAGTCATCCAACAATCTTATCCACCTGCAATTTCTTCGTAAAAAGACAGCATGCTACAAACTTTCCCCATTCAGATCATCCCTCACCTACTCACCCACAGAGCGAATACACCCGTGCTCAATCCACGATCAAAGAGATCCCTGATTCCAATCATGATCTCCCCTCTAACACAATTCCTAGGATTATCTCTAATCACCTTAACCCTTTTCAACTCCCAGTCACTCTCAAAAAAATCTCATTTGCTCAACGACCTCCTCCTGGACACCCAACCGGACATCTGTGCCATTACAGAAACATGGCTAAAAAACACAGACACCGCCATTATTAACCAGTTGCCAACACAACAATATGACATCTTCTCTATCCCCAGACCTAAAAAAAGAGGGGGTGGAATAATGTTAATAGCAAAAAAAGAACTGAGACTGTCCCAACAAGCCTTCAAATCGACGACCAAATTAGAAATCGGACTATTCAAATCCTCCCAGCTTCAAGTCTGCCTTATTTACGCCCCCCCGGGGCTCCTAGAATCCGACCCTTCTCCACTCATCGAAACCATAGCCAAACACATCAACACTAACTCACCGGCTATTATCTTAGGAGATTTCAACATCCATGTTGACTCCCCTACCCTATCATCTAATTGCGAAGCTCTTCTCCTTTCTCTCCAGGCTATGGGATTCAAACAAATTATAAACAACCCCACACACAAGGCAGGCCACACGCTTGACCTGATATTCACTAACGAAACCATCTCGCCCATCACCCCTCCTTCCTGCTCTCCCATCCCCTGGTCAGATCACTCGATGATAACTACAAAATTATATATAAAACAAAAATTGACCCCTATTGTTACTAAATCCTCGATCCAGTTCAGGAAACCCTGTTCCATGGACACTCTCAACAACAGCCTGGCCGAAGAACTAATTAAACTGGACTTCTCAGATGCGGATACCGCTATGAACTCCTGGCAAACTATTACACACTCAGTAGCTAACAGAATTTGCCCTGTAACAACAAAAGTTATCAACCCAGCCCGCATGAACAAGAAACCCTGGTTCTCAACTGAACTAAGGAAACTCAAACAGGATCTACAACACAAAGAACAACGCTGGCGGAAAGATTCCTCCCCTTCCTCACTTGCTTCGTACAAAACTGCAATGAGCTACTATAGGACATCCATTACCCGCACCAAACGAGATTTCTACGCCAAAAAAATACACGGCTTCTTATATGACCCTAAAACTCTGTTCTCATATGTAGCTGCCCTTACCACACCTATGCCCCTCACCATCCCAGAAGAAGAAGCCCAGAACAAATCTACAGAGTTGGCTATCTTTTTTGATAACAAAATCAAAAACCTTCTTGCCCCCCTGGCTTCAACTAACATGGCTCCAAACCCTTCGCAACCATTAAGCCTCGCAACTAATAACCCTCCACCAATATCCACAGACCGTCACTAGAAATTCTTGAACAGACATCCTCCCTGGAAATTGAATCAATAATCAAGAAAATGAAACCTTCCACTCATCCTCTGGACCAAATACCGACCAAACTACTTCTCACCATCCCTAACACCATTGCTAAACCGCTGGCAGACATCATAAATTGCTCCCTCAATCAAGGATCGGTCCCGGACTCCTTAAAAATTGCTTCACTTAAACCCTTACTTAAAAAACCCAACCTGGACCCATCCGACCCTGCAAACTTCCGCCCCATTGCAAACCTACCTTTTATAGCCAAGCTAATGGAAAAGCTTGTCAACATCCGACTCACAGACTACCTTGACTCCCACAATATTCTCTACCCCTCTCAATTCGGATTCAGGAAACGCCTAAACACAGAATCCCTCCTTCTTTCTCTAACGGACAACATCCTGATGGGCCTTGACAAGGGACAATCTTACCTGCTAGCCCTTCTCGACATCTCTGCCGCGTTCGACACGGTAAACCACAATATCCTCATTAACCGCTTAATGGAAATAGGCATATCCGGCTCTGCACTGCTCTGGTTCACATCCTTTCTGAACAACAGACACTACAAAGTCAAAATAAATGACAAAGAATCTCACTCCATTCCATCAAACCAAGGTGTACCTCAGGGTTCGTCTCTTTCCCCTACCCTGTTCAATATATATCTACTCCCTTTATGCCAGCTACTCAATAGTCTCAATCTCACCCACTTTATATACGCGGACGATGTACAAATCATAATCCCCATCTCAGACCCCATCTCTACTCTAAATTTCTGGAACAACTGCTTACACACCATCAACCTTCTGCTCTCGAGTCTCAATTTGGTCCTAAATACTTCCAAAACGGAACTACTGGTTATCTCCCCTTGTGACAACAACCCCCTCGCAAATAATGCTAGCATCCCATTAGCAAACCAGGTCAGAGATCTTGGGGCCACCCTTGACTCTAGAATGAATTTCAAAAAATTCATTAACGCCACAACCAAAGAATGCTTCTTCAAGCTACAGGTCCTGAAGCAACTTAGACCGCTCTTACACTTCAAGGATTTCCGTTCGGTGCTTCAAGCCATACTGTTTTCAAAGATCGACTATTGTAATGCTCTATTACTTGGTCTGCCCGCTTCGTCCACCAAACCTCTTCAGATGCTGCAAAACGCAGCGGCTAGGATCCTTACAAACACTCGTCGCAAGGACCATATCACACCAATACTAAAAATTCTACACTGGCTGCCCATCCAATATAGAATACTTTTCAAGGCTCTCACCATCATCCACAAATCAGTCTACCAGCAATCCACTCTCCAACTCACCTTCCCACTTGAATTACATACTTCCGCAAGACCGATCAGAACTGCCTACAAAGGTTCGCTCAAGGCCCCCCCCAACAAATCATCGGTCCACAACACTATTCACAAGCGAGCTCTTTCAACAGCAGGTCCACTACATTGGAATTCACTTCCACAAGACTTACGCCAAGAACAATGCCATTCAACTTTCAGAAAGAAATTGAAAACCTGGCTTTTCGCAGAAGCCTACCGCTGAAGGATCTCCTCAACCATCACTGACTCTCACTCCCCCACCCCTCCCCAATCCCTTCCCCCCACCCAACCTCACCCTTTCCTTCTCCCTCTGGACATACCAGGCTAATAACTGCCTAGGATAAACCTATGTTTTTGTATCTTACAGTTTTTGTTGATTTATATATTTATCTCTCTCTAATTGTTTCTTAGTTTAAACTCTGTACTGTCTTCCATTGCCCAGGTTTTATGCTCCCTGTTTAATGTAACTTTACTTTCTACCTTGATGTTAATTGGTTTCCCCTCAGTTACATTGTAAACCGGTACGATAAGACCTAGTCTTGAGCATCGGTATAGGAAAAGAAATTAAATAAATAAAAATTAAATAAATAAATAAATATGTACAGGGTAACTTTTCAAAATGTGTTGGGCCATTATAGTATGCGTTAGGGCCTTATCGTGTGTGATAATACCCTAACACATGCAATAATGACTGCATCACAACAATAACATTTAAATGAGGTAAAGGGGAGGAGTTTGGGCATGACTTAAAAAATTTTGGGCCTGGTTGTGCTGCGGGCGATAATGTTTTACACATTATCACCTGCAGTAGCGCCGTAAATAACTAGACCTTTTTCAGGGGCACTATGTGGTGATAGTGAGTACTATAGCCGCAACTGAGTGGGCAAAAACGCACTCCTGAGATGCGGCTGGGTGCACAATATAATCCCTGCCCCTTTTCTGGCCATGACTCTTCATTTTGTTATATTTATAGCGGAATGAAAAATCTAGGCCGTAGTGAAGACCTGTGCAGGGTTTACTGTTGGTGGTGGTGCATATATTTAATTGGCTCTAATCTTACATAGACAATTTCTTTGTGTGCTTGTTATATCAAGTAGGATGTTGCATTTTGAGATTTTATATTCAATTCTGGATGATAATTATACAGGTTGAGGAGATATTTGTAATCCAGAATTGTGCTTAGATGCAGAGCAGTTGAATATGCCATATTTAAACTCTGAGAATTGTTTAGGATGTATCTTAAGAAAGCAAATGAGAAGTGCATATCAGTCACCTCTAGTGGCAAGGATACCCAAGACCCAAAATGAGGGACAAAGGGCCGCAACCAAATTTGAACAAAATCCAAGCAGAGTAAAGCCAGAAGAAATCCTTGAAGGATTTTTGTAAGACATCATTAGGGGAAGGAATTGGTTGTTTGGGCTTAGAGTTGGTCTTCCTGTTTGCTCTGCCTAATATCAGCCTTGTCAGTATCATCTGCCTCCACTACCTCTTCACTGGAGGCTAAGATGCTACTGACTGGAGGAGCCAAATTCAGTGAATCCAGGACACAAGTCTGATTCTGAATCAGTTTTTGGAACTACTGCCTCCATTAACTGAGAATGCATTAATAATTGTAAAGTGTGGTCCTGGTTCTGGGTGCTGCATTTCTGCAGCCCCTGCCTTTTGCTGTGGTATCATTCATAGAAGGTTAAATACTGAATGAAACCAATATAATAAGGGAAGGGAGTTTGAGGAAAGCATCCAAGAGGGCATGAAACCATTAAATATAACTGGGTAAGGTCTATGTAATAACAATATCAAAAATACTGGTACATTAGGTATGTCTTAAACACCTCACAGGTTTATTTGAGCCAAATGTATGTAGGCCCCTTACTTCGAGGGTCTGTATAGTATGACAGACTCTACTGTTGTACAGGGTCACCCTACTTTAATTTTTAATCACTCATCAGTCCTATCTTTTTTTAGTAGAAATTTCTCTTTATAATAAAATCCATCATTAACTATCAGACTATGTTCATAAATTAACTGTCAAACACTCTTCGTAAATCACTATCAGAGATACAAATACTCATCCACTCCAAATTTTGGTAGTTGACCCGTCTGGTCATTCCAGACGGGTCAACTTCCAGACGGGTCAACTACCAAAATTTGGAGTGGATGAGTATTTGTATCTCTGATAGTGATTTACGAAGAGTGTTTGACAGTTAATTTATGAACATAGTCTGATAGTTAATGATGGATTTTATTATAAAGATAAATTTCTACTAAAAAAAGATAGGACTGATGAGTGATTAAAAATTAAAGTAAGGTGACCCTGTACAACAGTAGAGTCTGTCATACTATACAGACCCTCGAAGTAAGGGGCCTACATACATTTGGCTCAAATAAACCTGTGAGGTGTTTAAGACATACCTGATGTACCAGTAATTTTGATATTGTTATTGCACAGTTCGGTACACTGGAATACAGTGGTTTTGGGGAAATAGGTTGTGATTGATAAGGTCTATGTAAAACATCAGATTGCCAGGGCAAGAGTTGGAAAGTACCATAAGAGAAGGGAATTTTGAAAGAACCTTGAAGATAGCCAGAGCAGAGATGGAGCCACTCAAAGATACCAAGAGTGGCTTGGATCAACAGCAGCTAAAGCAGTGGCTCTGGAGATTAAAATTGCAAAAGGTAGGAGCAGAGCAACATCGCAAGAAGAGTGACAACAACAAGACCCCAAAATGAGAGTGAGGGCTAAAGCAGATGGAATAATGTCATCAAATGCTCAAAGCACCAAGAAAGGCGAAATGGTACCAAAAGTGGCACGAAGGGTTCAAGAGTCCATGAGTGGTGCTGCAAGTGTTCAAAGCATTGGATTTCTAGGACAAGATAAAGAGTCAGCAAGTAACCAAAAAAAAATAGTTTGAAAATACCATCAAAGACAGCTGGAGCAGAGGCAGAACCACCCAAAGGTTCCAAACGTTGCTAGTAGCAGCAGCAGCAGCAGCAGCAGCATAAGCAGTGATGCTGGAGATTAAAATCACAAAACGTAGGTACAGAGCAACAAAGCAAGAAGAGTGTCACTGCTTATCAATCAGAGTTTTAATGCAGTGACACACACTGTCTACTAGCTGGCTAGTCTATGTAGTATACTACAGCTTTATAGTATAATTCTATACCTAGCAACTCTCACAGTATGGAAAAATGTCTCTCACACTGTGTATGTGTGCTGATTTCTTGTGCACTCAGATAAATTGTAAGACAGAGAAAATTTCAGATAAGGCTCAGGTGTTCACTGCAATTTGCCTCTGAAATTAATAACAGGTGTAAATTAGAAGACAAAACAGCAGTGTATAGTATGAGACAGGAAGACAGAGTGGCATTAAAAAAACAAGCCATATAGTGTGGAGAATCACAAACATAGCAGAGTCATCAAAACCCCCAAGGCATAAACTTGAAAGGGTTATCACAAATAGCACAGAGGCATCAAAAGCCTCAAGGAATAGAGTTCAGGAAGGGTAAAACAAACAGCATAAAGGAATCAAAATCCCCAAGGCAAAGAATGCAGCTGAGGTATCACAAACAGCACAGAGGTAGCCAAACCTTCAACTCATCACAAGGGTGGCAAAGAGTTCCAACAATAGTTGTATAAACAGCAGAAAGCAAGTTAGACATCAAAAGAGCAATACATGCAGTGCCAACAGTGGCATAAATTTCCAAAGGTATTAGAAAGTTGCAAATTGGCACCTGTATTGGCAAATGTTTTCCAAGGCAGAATGTGATAGCCACAATCAGGCTGGGCAATAACAGTGACAGACTTAGACAGAAGTGTTTCAAGCTCCAATAAACATTCCCTGCTACTTTCTTGCACCTCCCTATCAGATCTTTTGGGAATGGAATCCTGTGGTCCTTGGGTCCTAGCCCCAGGGTATCACTCACTGTCAGACACAGAAAGTATACAAAGAAACAGGTCCCCTGTTAGCTCCTATCTTCCACTGCCCTTATCATATTTTTCAGACTGTCTGTCACAAAAAAGCCTTCATGAAGACTCCAGCTTTTCACTGTCTTTCTCATTGCTGTTAGGATATTGCAAGTGGTTTGGTGTGCAGCACAGCCTACCTGCACCCTTGTGCCTGGTCTTCATTAGAGCTACTGCCTGCTCCTGCCTCATCCAGATGCTGTGAGTCATTGAGGTGTTAGAGAATTTAGGGAAAGCGTAATGTTGCGATCCTACCCACAGCTAGGCCGCGAGCAGTCCCTTACCTCTCTCTGCATTCAGCCAGCCTTCCGATGTTGAAGTCCCTCGCGGCCTGGAGGCTGACGACGACTGCCTTACCACAGCCTGGAGGCCGCTGCCAGTTTTGATGCTTCCTGCAGGAGGACACTGCCAACCAGGCCTACTTCACGGCTCAGAAGCAGCCACCAAAGTCCTTCTCTTCGTGGCTCAGGAGCCGCCGCTGAAGCTGCTCCTCTTCGCGGCAAGGCCGCCGCCAAACTATGCTGTTCTTCTATGGCCTAGAGGCCGCCACAAAGCTCCTCACCATGTGGCCAGGAGGCTGCTGCCATCCAAGTCCTCTTCTGTGGCCAGGAGGCTGCCCGGAGCTCCTCTTCATGTGGTAGGGAGCCACCATCATTCTTCTCTCTTCGCGGCAGGGAGCCACCATCATCAGGGCCTGTTTCCTACTGTGCAGCAGGATGCCGCTCTCCAAGGTCCTGCCCTCCTCTTAGGCAAGGGGCTGCGCCTCTCTGCTCTTCTTAAAGGGCTAACAGTAGGCTGTCTTCCTAGGCTCCTCCTGCTGATGTCATCCAGGCGTTTCCTCTTCAGCCCTACAAAAGGGCTCAGCCTTCAGTCAGCCTTCGCCTTCATAAGGAGTCCGTCATGGAGTCAGACTGCTCCTGGACCATCAGTTCCAGCTCTTCACTCCAGGAGTCCTCCGTGATCCTTCATCGCTTCTTCAAGTCACTCTGTTCCTCGTTGGTCCTCTTCATCTTTGTCCATGGTCTTGAACCTTTGTCTGATCTTTGTTCCATGTCCTGGTCTCTCGATAGATCCCATCCTCTCGTCTCCAGATGTCCTGATGTCCACGTCCCCAGATGTCCTGATGTCCACGTCTCCAGATGTCCACGTCTCCAGATTTCCCGAGGTCACCATGTCTCCAGTTTGTCTTCTCATCTTCAGGTGTCCTGACATCTCCCTATCTCTGTATGTCCTGATGTCTCCTTGTCTGTGGATGTCCAGACATCTCAGCCTTCTGATGTCTTCCTCCATCATGTTCCAGTCATCCCCATGGTTCTCCACTCTAGAAGTCCCCTGCTGTCCAGATGCCATAGATGTCCTGATGTCCCGAGGTACCGGTGTCCATTCAGATCCGATGTCCTATATTCCAACCCTGATGTTCCAAGTCTCGCTTCTGATGTCCTTTGTCTGGTCCTGATCCTGAAGTTCCATCAGTCCTTAAGTTATGGGTTCAGTTTGCTCGCCCCGGAACTCGACTCCAGCTGACCGTTTCCTGGGAGTAAATACGTTCCTATCCGGTGTCCACTTTCCTGGTGGCTGGAGCCTTCTTCCGGCAGGATTTGTCTTCGAGCACTACCCGGATTCTTCCTAGTTCCTAACGCTTTGTCTTCGTCTAAGTATTCAGAGTCCTTATCCTTGTCTGAGTCTTTCCTGGTTCCAAATCCTCATCGGAGTATCCGGAATCCTCGCCTGGCTTTGCCTGCCTTCTCCAAGCCTGACCTCTGTTGCATCTGACCATGCCTGCCCTCTCCATGCCTTGACCATTGCTTGTCTGAGTTTTCAAGCATCCTTGTCTCGTCTGAGTCTTCAAGCATCCTCATCTGAGTCTTCAAACATCCTTGTCTCATCTGAGTCTTCAAGTATCCTCGTCTTGTCTGAGCTCCCAAGTATCTAGCATCCTCGTCTCTGGCGCTGGTAGTCCATTGCTCCTACTATGTGACAGGGGCCGATCAATGGCATTGATAGCCCCTGTCACATGGTAAGGGCAAAGGGCCACCAGCGCCATTTTGTTTACTGGCAGCCGACAGCCCGAGAGTGGGAGATTGCTCCCGGGACCCCCACTGGACCACCAGGGACTTAAGGCAAGTTTTTTTTTTTTTTTGGGGGGGGTCAGGAAGATGGGGGAATGTAAATAATTAAATCTGAAGGATCGGGGTGGGTTTTATTTTTTTTCATTCGGGACAGCAGAAAAAAGAACATCAGAACCTTGGGAAATGAAATTTTCCACGGTTCTATGAAAACAAAACTGGAAACGATTGCCAGTATGATACACATCTCTAGTAAACTGACATGAAAGAGTATCACGCAATGTGATATTTACATATGAGATGGGGTATTTTGTTAATTTCCCTAACCACACCCATCTTTTTACTGCAGGATGATAACTTGCCATATTTCTGATATTTTTTCTGCAGCTTGATGAATCTAGGAGTAAGCCTGGTTTGTAGCAGTGGCAACTTTGGGTACTGGAAATTATTAAAATCTAAAATGATAGGAGCAGAGCAATTTAGCCAGATAAGTAGCTATAAAAACTCAAAGGTGTACCTTGACAGCTGAGGTGCAGGAAGAATGGTATCAAAAACCCAAGGAGTGGTGCAGCAGTTTCACTGTTTTCCCTGGGGTCAAGGTAGATGTCCATCTCAGTGCCCTCCTCTGGGACCCCCTCCCTTCATGATGGGATTGGAGAGGGAGTTAAGGAGTATGGGGCCCACCACTTCCAATGTGACTGTCAACTGGAGTGGACTGTCTTCTGTGCACCACCACTGTTTAACACCTATAGGCAGGCAGGTACATATCATAACGCCACAAAAGAACACCATCTCAAACACTCATCAATCTCCTTCTTCAAATATAGATCATACTAAACTAAAATATGTCCGCAGCCTTGGGGTCATGATTGATAATCATTTTACATTGAATAATTTAATCTCGACCACAATTAAGAGTGGCTTCTTCAAGTTACATACCATGAAAAGAATTAAGCCGTTATTACATTCTCAAGATTTCCGGACTGTATTACAAGCTACAATTCTACCAAAAATTGACTATTGTAATGCACTACCACTGGGCCTTCCGAAAAGCACAATTCAACCATTACAGATGTTGCAGAATGCTGCTGCTCGATTAATTACTAATACAAGACGTCATGAACATATTACTCCAGCAGTCATGTTCCTACATTGGCTACCAGTATCCTACAGAATTACCTTCAAAGTTCTTTCACTAATCCACAAATCAATTCACAACCAAGAGATGCAATGGTTCTCTGATCAGTTCATTTTTCGCACATCCAACAGACCTATTAGAAGTATTCACCAAGCAAAATTATCTGTCCATCCTCAAAAACACACCAAACTCGTATCCACCAGAGACCGCTCATTCTCCATTGCTGGTATCAATATCTGGAATAACATGCCGCTGGATCTGCGTACTGAAACATGTCACAAAACATTCAAACAATACCTTAAAACATGGTTGTTTGAACAAGCATTCACACTTTGAATCTTTTTCATACTGCTAAACCATACCCCCCCCCCCCCCTCTTTCTTTCAATCCTACATTTTGACCTGAATGGAACTTTGGTTTTTGCCTAGGACAGTTAATTTGCTCCCGCATAATACTTAAATATTAATATTTTATGGTTTTTCATAGTTAATGAAGATAGCATTTTTTGTAAAGACTTTTCTGTTAAATGTTTTACTGTTTTCAAACTGTTATATGTAAAGCTGGTTGCTAAATTATTGTTTCACTGTAAACCGAGGTGATGTATAGCTATATGTACCTCGGTATAAAAGAATCTATAAATAAATAAATAAATAAATAAATAAATATCAGGCACCAGGTGTCTGCAGAGATGTCAGTGACCCACCCAATACATCTTGAAACGCTGATCAAGGAGTCTTCCCAAAATGCTATGGCACAATGAAAGTGAGGTCTGACACTCACCAGCTGAGGTGGAATCCTATCATGTCTGGTGGCAGGTTCACCAATAGACTATCTCACTTGCTCCATCAGGCAGATGGAGCATGAGTGCACATGCTTTGATTAAGAATATGGTTAACTATGCCTGGGCAGGGCAAAGACAGAGGAAACTCTAATGGAGGTCAGTATTGGCCCTGAAATGCAAATCAGTTGTTCAGCCTGGCTGTAGGGTCAAAAAATCTAATCAAACCATCTGGTAGATGCTACTCTCCAAAATGGGTAAGATGTTCAGCTTGCTAGTGTGAAGGTGGGCATGGAACGTGAGTGTCTTAGAGTAAGCAGCACTGGCACTGCAGGATGAGCTGAATGGTGGATTAAGATGCCCAGTGTTGACATTTGTCAGACACCAGAAAAACTGTTGGTTAATATAGACTGCAGGATGGTGACCACTGAAGTCAGAATACACTAAGAAGCATGTATTAACTCATGTACCTGAATGTAATCTGCCTTGAAGTACCCTACAAGGCAGAATATAAATCAAATAAATAAAATAGCCCTATAAATAGACGGAGCTAGAAGCATCTGGCCCATAGCTTGCTATTCCTGTAGGGACTAAGCCACAATGAGTTAAAGGGCCTCTGCAGTGGGCATAGAAATTCAGAGCAAGAGCCTGGATGGAGCCATGACAGGTGCAGATCTTGGTGATAGTAGTAAATATTCAAATGAGAATGTTGAAGTTCAAAGTGGAGAAGGATTCCATGTGAACAGCAGTTCTATTTATTTATTTATCTATCTATTTATTTATTTATAAATAATTCTATACTGCATGCGCCAAGAGAATTGCAAAGGTTTACAAAAATAATATACATAATAAAAAGTACATTTTCCTAAGAAACATAACTTTAACAAAATAAGTTTTACATGTATATCAAAACAAAGAAGAAAAGAAATGCTGTTATTACTACGTAACAAAAGTACCAAATGATTTACTAAATGTTCTTATAGCAACCTTCAAACTCCTGCTTAAACAACCAAGTCTTTGACATTTAAAAAAAAAATGCTGTCAGATATATTCCTCGTTAGATCAGGCATAGAGTCCTATAATGCCAGACCCATGACAGAAAAAGCCCGCTCTCTAAATTCTCAGACATATGCCTGCTGAACTGAGGGAACCTCCATCAAACCTTTATTGTGTGACCTTAAAGTTCTAGCTGGAGTATATATCCTTCAGGCTGATCCTAACCAAGGTACCTCCTCATAGTTGACTTGTCTATGTAATAGCTTTAGTACCTTGTATTTTATCCTTGCTTGTACTGGCAGCCAGTGCAAGGAGGTCAAGACTGGAGTAATATGTGTTGTGCCCCACTTTGAATGTGGTTCCAGTCTGATATTTCTTCCCCATGACAAACCTGCTGTGATCTATTACTCAGATAAGATATGAACCAAAAGTATGGTGCCATTGATTCCTAATTCCCTCAAATGACATATCATGATCTTATAGTTAATTATGTTGAAAGCAGCCAAAACATATTAAAGAAACAACAGTTGGCCAGTCAATTGTAAGAGATACAGAAATGACGGGTGATGGCCTTTGTTGCCCTCAGTTAATTGAAAGGTAATCAGATTCAGATCCTTGAGCTCATAGTGGCAGAGACGGATGAGGCATCCAGTGAGGATGAGGCATCCAGTGAGGATGCCTCAGCCGTAGTGGCAGAGATGGGTGAAGCATCCCAAAGACGTTAGTGGGAACCCCAGGATAGGGCACCTTGGAATGGGGCCCGTGCCTTGGAAAGTTTCATAGTTCCAGTGGCATCCTTTGAGCTCTCACTGATCCTTGAAGATCCATGGGAGAAGTTGTAAATCTCACACCTATGAGTACCCATAATTGCAACAATTCTCTAAGGAGAACAGCTTCTGGCATGTTACAACAATGTAGTTAAGGGAAGTCAGCAAGTCAGATTCATAACATCAGGATAAGGATTGGCTCTAAGGACTGGATCACTTGAGTTGGGGTTTGAAGTAGGGCTGGGCATGCGCTGCAGCTGTATGAGCCACCACCCACCATAGGGGTGATGGTGACTCAGGACATGAACTGGGCCCTTCCTGTTGATCGTCCCAGCTATGGCAGGTATCTCTTCCCTCTCCTTTCCACAGGTTACTGGCACAATGATTGAGACTAGTACATCATAGACTAAATTAGAAGGAGCCAAAAATATTTTTTTTATAAACTCCAGGAGAACTCCAAAATACTATGTCTCTTTCAGATCAAGTCTGGAGAGGAGATGCAGTTCTTCTTGCACATGCCCACAGCAGCAGAGGAAGCACCATAAAATACCAAAATTGGCTTGGAGTGCCGGCAGCACCCGTGGTGTTCGTGATTGAAAACTGAAACGGTAGGAGCAGAGTAACACAGGAAGAGGAGTATCCATAAAAATCCTAAGGTGTACCTCAAGGTCTGAGGTAAAAGGAGGAAGCTCAAGGAGTGGTGCAGCAAATGTGCAAAGCAATGGATCGCCAAGGCAAGAACAAGCATCACCACCTACTGTAAAGTAAGGGCATCTGGAAGGAATCTCATAGACAGCTGGAGAGAGGTAAATTTGTCTCAGAGAGAGCTATAGCTACTGCAACCTGGATGATTTACCAGTTATATATTCTTCTATATAATAGTAAATCTTGACTAGTATTTAAGTGGCAGGAAGGACCTGAGGAGTGGTGCGGCAAATGTGCAGAGCAATGAATGGCCAGAGTAGAACTAAAAGTGAACAAGTACAAAGTGGAATGGGAAGGAACAACTTAGACAGCTGAAATGGTGGATGCCTTTCCCAGTCAAAAGTGATATATGGATGATCCTACCAGTAGCATATACTTCTATGAAATAGGAAAGGTCAGGAGTCATCTGAAGCTGCATAAAATGCCCAAGGAGTATTACAGCAAGTGTGCAGAGCAATTGATATGACAGCCAGGGCAAGACAAAAAGTTGGCAAATACAATAGGGAAACCGAAAAGAGAATGGAAAGAAAACTCATAGACAACTGAAGTGGGGCATGCCTCTCCCACACAGAGCTATGGCAACACCCGGTTGATCTACTAGTAGTATATGCTTCTAACAAATAGTAAAGGTTGAACAGTATATGGAATGGGTTGAAGGTCCTGAGGAGTGGTGCACCAAATGTGCAAGGCAATAGATTGCCAGGGCAGTACCAAGAGTCAGCAAGTACCATAGGGGAAGGGAATTTGGATAGAAGCTCCAAAACAGCCAGAGTGGAGGATGCTGTCCCAATTAAAGGAGCTACATGGTTGATCCTACCAGTAGCATATGCTTCTATGAAATAATAACTTTGGAATGGCATGAAGGACTCCAAGGAGTGACACAGCATGCATGCAGAGCAATGAACATTCAGGACAAGATCAAAACTGGGCATGGAATAGCCCTTACAAGAAAGCTTGGTGGTAACTTGCATGGAGTGAAGATGATACTAGGGATGTGCAGAGGGATGCCATTCGTTGCATTCGGGATATGTATTCGTCGGGGGGGGGGGGGCAAATACGTTGCATAAGTCCATATGGCGCCCCAATTCGGTTATACGTCTAATCCTATTCGGTACCCGGCTAAAATTAAATTTACTACAACCCCCCACCCTCCTGAACCCCCCAAGGCTTTCCAAAACTCCCTGGTGATCCAGCGGGGGGTCGGGGACCCATCCCCTGCATTCTCATACCCTCGGAACCAGCTTCAAAATGGCACCGATAGCCTTTGACCTACCATGTCACAGGGGCTACCGGTGCCATTGGTCAGCCCCTGTCTCATGGCCATCGGCGCCATCTTGTGCTCCTACCATGTGACAGGGGCTGACCAATGGCACCGGTATCCCCTGTGACATAGTTAGGGCAAGGCTATCAGCGCCATTTTGATTCCTGGCACCCGACGGCACGAGTGCAGGAGATCGCTCCCAGACCCCCGCTGGACCCCCAGGGACTTTTGGCCAGCTTGGGGGGGCCTCCTGACCCCCACAAGACTTGCCAAAAGTCCAGCGGGGGTCTGGAACGACCTCCTGCTCTCGAGCCGTATTGCCAGTAGTCAAAATGGTGCCGGCACTACCTTTGCCCTCACTATGTCACAGGGGCCGACGGTCGGCCCCTGTGACATAGTGAGGGCAAAGGCTAGCGGCTGCCAGTACTCAAAATGGCGCCGGTGCTCGCCTTCGCCCTCACTATGTCACAGAGGCTGACCGTCGGCCACTGTGAGGGCGAAGGTAGCGCCGGTGCCATTTTGAATACTAGCAATACGGTCCAAGTGCAGGAGGTTGCTCCCGGACCCCTGCTGGACTTTTGACAAGGCTTGTGGGGATCAGGAGACCCCCCCAAGCTGGCCAAAAGTCCCTGGGGATCCAGCGGGGGTCCGGGAGCAATCTCCTGCACTCGTGCCGTCGGGTGTCAGGAATCAAAATGGTGCCGATAGCCTTGCCCTTACTATGTCACAGGAGCTACCGCCGCCTAGATGATACTACCTGTAAGAAATGTTTAGGGGCAGCCAGCACATTGCAACAACTGCTACTACCCTTTCTGGGCAGAATAAATGGATCATTATAGTCTTTATCTGCTAGCATTCACTATATTATTATATTAAGTAAGATATGGATAGAGAATTTGGAAGGAACCTTGAAGACAGCTGGAATGGGAGATATCTGTTCCAGACAGAGCTATAGCTCCCTAGCTGATTTACCAGTCTAGTGGCATATGCTTGTGTTAAAGAGTAAGCCATGCTCAGTAAATACAGCTGGTACAATGAAACTGCAAATGGCTCATTGAATCCATTATGGTTCTATCTGTAACCTGTATGCTAACAAACGTTAACCCTCCAAGACATAGTGTGGAGGATCGCAAACAGCAATGAATCATCAAAATGCCTCAAGACATACCGTGAGGGCTGAGGTACGATAAAGAAAGGCAATTAAAGTCCAAAGAGTGCTGCAGAATCCATTCAAAGCAACAGATTGCCAGGGCAAGAGCAAGAGACACCATGTACCATTGGGCAATGGCAGCACCAATGGTGCTGGTGTTTATTAAAAAGCTGAAATTGTAGGAGCAGAGCAACATATCAGGAAGAGTAGCCATAAAACCCCTAAGGTATATCTTGAGGGCTGAGGCAGAGGAAGAATGGCATTAGAAGCCCAAGGAGGGGTGCAGCAAGAGTGCAAAGCAACAAATGGCCAGTGCACAGCTTAATGGCCACCACTGTTCCCATTAAGCTGTGCTCATGTGCATGCGCACACAAACTGTTAACCCAAGCACATAGCATAACATAGTGTGCACAATAAATCCTGATATTATCTGCATTACACTGGCTCATGGTGCACAATTTTGAACTTGGCTTATAAAATGTTGCACAAAAAGAAATGTTTTGCACACGTATTCTTTCAAAATTTGAGGGAACATTGATGACCCCCACACTGAAGGGGAAGGAGATTTGGAAGAAACCTCGTAAACAGCCAGAGTTGGGCATGATTTTCCCATTCAGAACTACACCTACCTGGTTTATCTACCCAGTAGCATATGCTTCTATGAAATTGTAAAGGTTGAGCATTACCTGGATTGGCATGAAAGGCCCAAGGAGTGGTGCAGCAAGCATGCAAAACAATGAATGGCCAGGGCAAGAGGAAGAAATAGCAAGTGTAAAGAGGAATAATAGTATCAAAAGTCCTAGTAATGCTGCACCAAGTGTGCAAAGTAATAGATGGCCAAGGCAACAACAAAAGTGGGCAAGTACCATACAAGAAGGACATCTAGAAAAAACTTCAAAGACAGCCAGAACATTGGAGGCAGTACCCTACGGTACCAAGCCCAGCTTGGAGTGGCAACAGCAGCAGTGCTACTAATGATTAATGAAAACTGAAACAGTAGGAGCAAAGCAATACAGGAAGAAGAGTATTTATTTATTTTGATATATAGTAAGCTTTTCTGATACTTCAAAGCAAATTACATTCAGGTGCTGTTGGTATTTCCCTGTCCCAGAGGGATCAAAATATATGGCCGATATTTACTAAGTCATGATAATGTTATAACGCCTCTTAAAAAGCATTTATCATACCATAAATGCTATTTATCACACTAAATATCCATATTGCAGCAATATTGTGTGATAGTTTAATAAATAAATACCCACCCTTATTATAATTAGCTGTTTTGCATGTATTTACATGCATATAATTGCCTAATCCATGCAAAGCAGCTAGTGCATAGCCAGTACAATGCAAATAAAATAATGTGACCGACTTAGAAAAAAGTGTAGTTATTTTTTCAAAGAGATATCGGTACTTTCAACTTTTATAAAATATGGAATATGTGAGTAGTTGCTACTTATACACTTATAATTTTGAAAATTTGCATCATGTTTATAACAAAAATAGTCCCAAAAACAAAAACTCCCAATTCATTAGAGAGAAGCCTTTCAAATTCCTTCAATCTGCTTTCTTGAAATGCAGCACTTCCAGCATCTTTGTCAAATCAACTGATGAGAGTAAACTCCCAGTTGGGAGTGTTGCTCGTTGGAGATTTTAATCTTCTGGATGTGGATTGGAGTATCCCTTCTGCAGAATCTACAAAATGTAGAGAGATAGAGGATGCCTTTCAAGGGGCTCTACTCAAACAAATGATAATGTAACCCATGAGGATGGTTATGATCCTCAATCTAGTGCTCACTAATGGTGATGTTCAGGTAGGGGCTTGCCTGAACAGTAGTGATCATCAGACGGTATGACTCAAGATTGCAAATAGGATACAGAGAAGTTGCACCAAGAGCCAAGTTTTGAGTTTCACAGATATGGACTGTGAGCCAAATTAAAACAGTGAGCCAAATTAAAAGAAGCTATTACAAAGGCAACAAATCTATATGTTAAGAAAGTAAAGAAGAGTAAGAGGAAAAAGAAACCAATATGGTTCTCTAAGGAACTGGCTGAAAAAAGGCAAAAAGAACAGCATTTGATAAGCATAAAGGATCTCAAAAAAAGGAATACAAGGAAGATTATCTGTTAAAAATGTGGGAGTCAAAGAAAGAAATCAGAAAGGCAAAGTGTCAAGTGGAAAAGAATTGCCAAAGTGGTAAAGAGAGGAGACCAAACATTTTTCAGATATATCACATAAAGAAGAGAGGCCCAAAGTGGTATAGTGAACTGGAAATGTGATGAGGAGCATTGTGTGGAGAGAGATGAAGAAATTGAGGCAATATTAAACAAATATTTCCATTTGGTGTTCACTAAAGAAGACCCTGGAGAAGGAACATTGCTGGTTGACAAGACTGTAGATGGAGATGTGGTAGATGAAACTCTGTTTGTAGAAGAGAATGTATGGGAAGAGCTAGGAAAACTGAAAGCAGAGAAAGCCAGGGACCTGATGAGGTTAATTCCAGAATATTGAGGAAGCTCAGAGATGTGCATGTTGGTTTACTGTATGACCTGTTTTATAGATCCCTGGAAAGGAGTGGTGCCAAGTGATTGGAGAAGAGCGGTAATGGTCCTGCTTCAGAAGAATGGGAGTAGAGAGAAGGCTGGAAACTACAGGCAGTTAGCCTCACCTCGGTGGATACTCTGCTGAAGGAAAGGATAGTGAGCTATCTACAGTCAAGAGATTGCTGGACCAGAAGCAGCATGGATTCATCAGGGGAAGGTCCTGTCAGACAAATCTGATTGATTCTTTTGATTGGGTGACTAAAGAATTAGATCGAGGAAGAGCGCGCAATGTGATCTACTTGGCTTTCAGCATAGGAGGCTTGTGAATAAAATGAGAAGTTTGGAACTGAGCGCCAAGGTAGTGGAATGGTTTAAAAATTGGTTGATGGATAGAAGATAGTATATAATGGTAATTGCAACTTACTCTAAAGAGAGAACCGTGTTAAGTGGAATGCCACAAGGATCGGTGTTGGGACCAGTTCTGTTTGATATCTTTGTGAGCAACATTGCAGAAGAGATAGAAGGTAAAGTTTGTCTATTTGCAGATGATACTAAGATCTGCAACAGAGTGGACAAGCTAGAAGGAGTAGAGAGAATGAGACATAATTTAATGAAGCTTGAACAGTGGTCAAGGATATGGAAGCTGGGATTGAATGCCAAGAAATGTAGAGTCATGCATCTGGGGTGCGGTAGACCAAAAGAGCTGTATGTGATGGGGGGTGAAGGGTTGTTATGAACGGAGCAAGAGAGGGACCTTGGGGTGATAGTGTCTAGCGATCTAAAGATGGTGAGGTAATGTGACAAAGCGATAGGTAAAGCCAGAAGAATGCTGGGCTGCATACAGAGAGGAAAAACCAGTAAGAAGTGATAATCCCCTTCTATAGGCCCTTGATGAGGCCTCACCTGGAGTACTGTGTTCAGTTCTGGAGATCATATCTCAAAAGGGACAGAGACAGGATGGAGGCAGTCCAGAGAAGGGTGACAAAAATGGTGGGGGGTCTCCATCAAATGACTTATGAGTAAAGATGGATGGAACTAAATATGTATATCCTGGAGGAGAGGAGGTGCAGGGGAGATATGATACAGACCTTCAGATTCTTGAAAGGTTTTAATGATGCACAATTGACAAACTTTTTCAGTTGGAAAGAAATCAGTAGAACTAAGGGTCACGTAATGAAACTCCACAGAGAATGAATCAGAAATATTTCTTCACAGAGATGGTGGTGGATGCTTGGAATGCCCTTCTGGAGAAGGTGGTGAAGACAAAAATAGTGAAAGATTTCAAAAAGACATCAGATAAACACTGTGGATCTCTAAAGGCTAAAGGATGGAAATGAAGACAAGAGTGCATGAGAGTAACTTGCTGGTGTGGCGGTTACTACCCTTAACCAATAAGACTCTATTCTGTTGATGCAACTCTATTATTGCTCTATGTTTTAATGGCAGGGGGAAAAGAGGAAAAGAGGAATTAGATTCAGATGTAATCAACAAAGACATTGAATTTTACAGTCTAGGAAAACAAATAAGCATGTGAGTAACTTGCTGATGTGGCTGTTACTACCATTAACCAATAAGCCTGATACTTTTGATGCAACTCCAACATTGCTCTCTGCTTCAATGGCAGGAGGAATGGGGAATTGGATTCAGACAGCAAACAACAAGGGCCATGATTTTGACGGTGTGGGAAACTAAGTATGGGGGTGACCTATATGGTACGGCATATGCTACCATAAGCTTGCTGGGCAGACTGGATGGACCATTTGGTCCTTTTCTTCTGATATTTCTATTAGGGATGTGAATCATTTTTTGACGATTTAAAAAAATTGTCGGATATTTTTTAAATCGTCAAAAATCATTAGAGTCGCGATACAATAGAAATTCCCCCGATTTATCATGAAAAATCGTAAATCGGGGGAGGGGGAGGGCGGGAAAACCGGCACACCAAAACAACATCTAAACCCACCCTGACCATTTAAAACAAATTCCTTACCCTCCCCCACCCTCCCGAACCCCCCCCCCAAAAAATTGTTTTAAATTACCTGGTGGTCCAGTGGGGGGGGGGTCCCGGCGCGATCTCCCACTCTCAGGCCATCGGCGCCATTTTGGCTGCCACTAATAAAAATGGCGCCGATGGCCTGATAAAAAAAAAACCCACCTGACCCTTTAAACCGACCCCCTTAGCCCCCCCCCCCCCCCCCCCCCCCCCCCCCAAACCTTTTAAAATTACCTGGTGGTCCAGTGGGAGCACGGGGAGCGATCTCCCACTCTCGGGCCATCGGCTGCCACTAATAAAAATGGCGCCGATGGCCCTTTGACCTTACCATGTGACAGGGTATCCGTGCCATTGGCCGGCCCCTGTCACATGGTAGGAGCACTGGATGGCCGGCGCTAACTGGCTTCACATTTCAAGAAAATGTTTGCATTTTAAAGGCCGTGTTTTTATTCAGATCAGGCACCATGATTATCTTGCTGTCCTGTCAGCAGAGAATTTTATTTTGCTGCAGACAAAATCTCAAGAGCTTGTTGGTAATGTAAACTTTTATTCAACATTGGCCTCGGATATTTAGCATTTGTCTTCTTGTGCGATGATACTCAGTAAGCAAGTTCCTCTTCAAAATCCTATGAGAATTTTAACTGCATGAGCTTTGATTGCAACTTTTCAACAAAAGGAATGTGTTCACTTTCTTTTGACCCTGCAGAATTAGTATTTGCTAAGAAACGGTATATCTCTGATAAAATAAGAGCAGCAGATAACAGCCCTCTGCAGCTAGTCCAAACAATTTATTCCTTAACCAATCAACCTACTCCTCTTTTAGAGGAGAACTTTGCCTGTTCTGCAGAAAGATTTGCCAACTATTTTTCAATCAAGGTTTCTTCTCTCTGTAGTAATTTTAAGACAGTTGAATCAGATTCGCACCTGCAAAACCTTCTCATACGTTTTCTTAACAGAGTATATTTTCTTTTAATTTAATTTTAATTTAACCTCTGCAGCAGGTACCAATTTAATTCTTAACTCCTTGTATCTTACCAGATCAAAACTAGATCCCATACATTCCAAATTGTTGAAAGAATTCAAAAGTGAATTTATCTAATCCATTTGCTAAAATTGTAAACTCCTCTCTGATCACTTTCTATTGAACTTAACATGACAAGAGTCCGCCCTCTTATTAAGAAGTATTTGCAGGCCGGTCTGTCTTAGCAAATTATCATCCAGAGTTGGATCACTTTGCCCTCACTATGTCATAGGGGCCGACGGTCGGCCGACGGTCGGGCCCTGTGACATTGTGAGGGCAAAGGTAGCGCCGGCGCCATTTTCAGTACTGGCAATACGGCCGGAGTGCAGGTGGTCGCTCCCGGACCCCCGTTGGACTTTTGGCAAGTCTTGTGGGGGTCAGGAGGCCCCCCCCCCAAGCTGGCCAAAAGTCCCTGGGGGTCCAGCGGGGGTCCGGGAGCGATCTCCTGCACGCGTGCCGTATTGCCAATATTCAAAATGGCGCTGGCGCTACCTTTGTCCTGTCACATGGTAAGGGCAAAGGGCCATCAATGCCATTTTTTTTTTAGCGCAGCTGATAGCGTGGGAACGGGAGATCGCTGCCCGCGGCCCCCTGGACCACCAGGTATGTGTAAAAAGTTTTGGGGGAAAAATTAGTGATGTGAATTGGAATCGGAACCGATTCCAAGTCACATCTCGTAACGATCAGATTTCCCTCCCCCCCCCAGCCGAACCCGATCGTTAAAACGATCGGGCACACGATTCACATCCCTACTAGTATGCAGTCTTGTAAGCTCACAGTTCTTAAATCCAACAGGACACATGTGATGCATGGGAGGGAACACACTTAGGACCAGTTGTTCAGCACCTTTTATAGACTATTAGGCTGCAGAATTGACTTTTCCACTTAGCTGAGATTATAAAAAGAGGTATTTTTTATCCAAATGCACATTTCCAAAATAACTCCTCATCTTATGGTCAAGCCAATGCAGTGATTAAATAGGGCACTACCGTGAAGAAAGTAAATAGAAATGCTGAAATAAGAGCTGTATGGTTATGTCAGAGTTGTGCTAGCCTAGAACAGAAACAAATTTATGGTTGACTATGGGCTCCCGAAGAGAAATAAATGTAATGTATGGTAAATAGGGGTTTGTGGGCATGTTTGTGGGTGTATTGGAGGAGGAGGTAAAGAACTGGGAATCTGGCTAAATTAGCCCAATAAACGTATTTGGCTTATTTATTCTGGTTATTCAGCAGTGCAAGTGTGGTGCTGAATATCACAGGCTATATGAAAATTAACTTGGTAAGTTTATATGGCTAAGTTTAGGACTGCTCTGAGACAGGCCTAAATTAGTTGAATAACTGAGATGGGTTATGCTGAAAACAACTTAGCCAGATAAGTCAGGGGTGGTCAAATGAGTGTGAAAATCAAACTCTTGGAGTTTCTCCAGTTAAGTCACAACTAAGCTTAACACACTTCTTTGAATATGGACCTCGGAATGTCCATAGTGATTCCTCCTTCTGTATGCTTTGAATACATCTTTTCAGCTTCTGGTATGTATGTATGTAATCCTTATATTTTTTTTCTTTGACAAATCTTTTTAATATTTGCTTTTACAACAAATGGTGTTTTCTTTTCTCCACTATTTGCCCTGTGGAAGGCAAAATGAATTTGGATGAAACAAGTCCTAAGTTTTTAAAATTAATTTTTGTTTTGTTTTGTGATTCATTTTTTTATTTGATTTTAATGACTTTTACAGGATGAGAACACAAAGCTATCAATGGAACCTACTGCCAAAAGAAATAGAGAACCAAATGAAAATTGTCTAAAGTTAGAAGAACTCTTTCACATTTCAACACCAGTTTCATTTGCAATCTATCATTTCAAGCAGTTGATGTCTTTTCAATGTCTGCAGCAGAGAGAAGCTGTTTACAGACATTAGAGACAAGGTTCTGAAGACAGAACAGAATCATATGCTTTTCAATCGAAAAAATAAGATTGATGATATTCATCTCCAGGTTAGCAGAACCACACAAATCACAAATTAAGGCACAGTATAAAAATAAGACACTGGGACACTAGGCAATTTTATATATATATATATATATATATATATATATAGTCTTGCAAAATAACTGTTGGCCTAACTTTTTTACTTCATGATATAACAGCTCAAATGGTCAAAATAATAGAAAAAAGAATACATGTGCTGTCTATAAGAATAGTGAAATATTTATTAAATATATCTTACTTTATGATTCATCCCACCCCCCACACACAATCAATCTATATATCTATTTATACACACATACGTATATATATATATATATATGTGTGTATGTATGTATATAGATATGTATGTATATGTGTATATATATATATATATATATATATATATATATATATATATATATATATATGCCATATAGATATAGATATACATATATATATATAATATAGATTTATATATACAATAGACAGTGATACATGGAAGCACAGCAATTATGAAAAATGTTAGATTGCAATTTTGTGTTTTGTTGTCACTTTGAATTATTCCAGCATTTTACCAAACTTAGGGGGTCATTCTCCCTTTTCACGTGCGATAGCTAACTCAGGGCGGAGTCGGCCCCGGAATAGGATGAGTCGTGGCAGCACCGGGGCCAACGCTGCGGATACATCACTGGCAGCAGAAGGTAAGATTCCTTATCGCCACCAGTTTCGTGCCAAATAACTATACCTTTTATGGTGTAGTTATTCTGCGCAAAAACCGGCAGCGATCGCACCACAGAGGTGGGATCGCTGCTGGTTATCGCAGGACCGCCCCCCACTTGCCCCCCCCCCCTGTTACCGCCGGATTTTCTAAGGTCTGTGACCTTAGATAATCCAGGCCTAAGCAATGGAAGCAACTGTCTGCAATATTTTCTTCCACTTGAAGCTATGTGGTAGTTACTGTGGGTGATGCTAAACATTTAGAGAAATATGAAGGTATGCTACTGTTTTCCAAAAGAAAATGTACAAATTTAAAAGAATAAGTAAGAATCACATATTCTAAAGCTATGTCCCTAAATCAAGTTAGCTAAGGCTGGATAATTTTTATGTTTGACCAATTAAAGATGTCAGAACCTAAAAAGAATCCAGAGATGGAATATCAAGACTTTTGTTTCTATTCCAAAAATGCAATCAAAACTCATTATGGGCCTAATTTATTTTAGCTGGAGAATGGAAGAAAAGCCTTAGTAATTTAAGCCCCATATCTCCTGACATTTTTTGAATTGTTTTAATATCTATGGAACACATTTTCAAAATATGGTTATTTAGTCCCATAAATGTCACCATCTGGCCACAGTTAGGGTACTGTTGTAATTAAATAGTTTCCCCTTTGCTCTGGATTGACTGAGTTGATTGGCTTTAACCCATGAGAAGCAAAATGGAACCTGAGCTGGATGAGGGCCAATCCATTCATTTTTAATTGATAAACCTTTCTATAGTTTAAAGCGCACATACAGAGTCTGTCTAATATCCTTTTATTTTTTATTTGCTAATTATACTTATACCACCTTTCATGAATAAATGAGCAACCCAAAATAATGTACAACAAATAAATAAATGCATCACAATACATTACTAAAATACAATAACCAAAATGCACTCTGTGCTTTGTATAGATTTTCAACAAGCTATTAATTTCTCTGTAAATGAGTCAAATTATATATTTCACTTTTGTCACATTTAAGACTTCCTTTATGCTGCCCAAACTGAACATGTGGGATTGACATTCTATCTCAAATAGGGTGTATTTGTGTTTTCTTCCAAATGGGTTGTTGTATTAATCTGAAGAAACAAAATGACAGACACTGGTGGCACTTTATAGAAGCTGCCATCAACCAATGTGTTTTTTCTAAAATGCATGAATTGTAAAGCATTTTGAGAATTTGTTAGATATAAGGTGCTAAGAAAATAATTATAATTACAATTTAATAAAGGAATAACTAGAAAATAAAAAAGAAAATAACCACATCTGTATAAGGATTTTATGTACTTATCTTACAAAAATAACAATGAGGTCCATATTGAAAAGGTTTAACCAGTTAATAAATTCATGATTTATCCAGACAGGTTAAACTTATTCTGATAAATCAGAGGTTGTTCAGGGGAATTCCGGTGTGAGGCTTAGTTATCCAGATTATGTCAATATTCAGTAATATCTAGCTAACTTCTGTCTTAGCAAAGGATTCTCCAATTATCTGGATAAATTTACCTGGATTGGAGGAAGTGATATCATCCAAGCAAGATGGGCATCTGAGGCCTGTGCATATTTCACCCTTGTATTAATGAGATAGAATGGACAAAGTGAGGCAAGAAGGAGAACTAAGTGAAGGTCATGTCAAGCTGCAAAAAGCTGTTGATCTGAAACAGTTTTCATATGATGGAAACCAGATCTAGATCTTGGGCCTTGAGCAGTGCACCTGAGAGCATGGAGGGAGAGGAAAATGTTGCAGGCCTTGCAGATGACAGTCCCTTCACAGATGCAGGTAAGGAGGAAGTTCTTACTAAGAAAGATTTTCAAAAATAGTTTAAAAGAAATTCAAACTGACACCACTCACTAAAGGATGAGTTTAGAGAGACAATATTATAATTTTGATCAGTTTTGAGTGATTTTGGTAAGAGAGTTGAAGATACAGAGGTGCAGGTTGAAGAGCAAACCACACAAGTTAAGCAATTGCAAACAGAAGTGGTAGAGCTGAAAAAAAACAAATGAGGAGTTATTTCTTAAACTCAAAGATTTGGGAAACCACTTCCGACGGTCTAATATTAGAATAAGAGGCTTACCAGAATCTGAAGAATTCATAAATGTGTCGCAGGTAGAGAGTAAAATATGTGGGGCCATATTGAATGCGAATACAGAGCCGAGTGAGAGGCATGGAGACTCAGACGTAGTGATAGAACGAGCAATTAGGGTGTTGGGAACATCTCTTCCCAATAACCTGTGAGATATAGCCTGCCTGCACATCTATTTGTTGATGGAGAAGATCATGCAAGGAGCTTGTAAGATGGAGAATATATTGTGGTATGGTCACTCAATTGATATATATAATGATCTTTCACCAGCCATTTTGAAATAGAGGTGGGACTTACATGAGGTGGCTGTGATTTTGCATCGTGAAAACATTTGTTATAGATGGCTGTATCCCAGTGGTATGGCTTTCACAATATGCGGGGTGACCTCCCAAATAAAAATGGTGGGTGAAGCATACTTAATTCTGCAGGCTACAGGTATCTTAGCTCCGTCGAGAGTGAAGGCAGGTGGAAGCAGAATGACGGTGAAACCTCGAAAATGGCAATGATTAGGCAAAGGAGGCCAACGATTGAGGAGGAATTTGGGGGAATCAGCTTCACAACAATTTGCACTCTCACAGAAAGAGCAAGGACTCCTTTCTACCTCATTTGCTCAGGAGACTGGAGACACTAAGAGGTGTCATTGAACACACAATGAGGATATGGTGTATACATAAATCTCATTTTCAGTGTATTTGTAACCCTTGAAGTTCAATTTTCTTTATGACTCCTTGTGTCTGAAACCTGCACTTTGATTCCCAACCCAGTATCAGAAATGAATTCACACGCTCTTTAGTGAGTAACAGTTTTATCTTTACTGGAATGAATGACTGAAATAAATCTGTTCACTTCCTAAGCATCTGCATTTGTCATATAAACACATGTATATAGTACAAGAGAAAACTCAACTTTGTCATAACTCATGTTAAGTATTTCAACCAGAATCAGCATGTGATATAGCACCCGACCTTAAGCAGTCTCTGAACAAGCAAAGTCCCAGATTGTATCCTACTGTGTGTCCATTTGAATTTAGAGCTGAAGAGGGCGTCAGTACTGCTCTTTGCTTCAACTGCCAAATCCACAATACAGCAGCCTCTATCCGAAAGAAGAGCTTCAAATCCTGACAGGGCACAGTTCAATTACTCCCAAGTCGTCCACAGCAGGGTTCCAGAAAAGAGAACCTTAATCAGTACAGATAATATTTATTAATTCAGAGCAGGGCAGGAACTCTGTTCAAGCTGAGCAGTGATCTGTTTGCACATGCTCAGACAATCCAATTTTTATAAATCTCTTTAGATAAAGTAAAAAACAACTTCAATACATCTCAAAACAATGCTAACTAACATAAATACATTACACATGAATACAATTATAGAGGGCTGCTCACCTTAATCAGTACAGATAATATTTATTAATTCAGAGCAGGGCAGGAACTCTGTTCAAGCTGAGCAGTGATCTGTTTGCACATGCTCAGACAATCCAATTTTGAATCTCCTTTCCCCCCCCCAGCTCTTAAAGAGACAGCACTCTATTGTCAGTCTTTTCATGTCACAATGATGATTCAACATTTCTCTGCCCTAGTTCCTAGAGGTATGTTACATATTGGTTATTACTCAGAAATAAGGATGGTAAATGATGTCAGACTTTATAGAGGAGTTTGAGAGGGTGCTAACAAGGCATAACAACATAAAAACATGCTATACTGGGTCAGACCAAGGGTCCATGAAGCCCAGCATCCTGTTTCCAACAGTTGCCAATCAAGGCCATAAGAACCTGGCAATTACCCAAAAACTAAGTCTATTCCATGTTACTGTTGCTAGTAATAGCTGTGGCTATTTTCTAAGTCAACTTAATTAATAGCAGGTAATGGACTTCTCCTCCAAGAACTTATCCAATCCTTTTTTTAAACACAGCTATACTAACTGCACTAACCTCATCCTCTGGCAACAAATTCCAGAGTTTAATTGTGCATTGAGTGAAAAAGAACTTTCTCCGATTAGTTTTAAATGTGCCACATGCTAATTTCATGGAGTGCCTCCCAGTCTTTCTATTATCTGAAAGAGTAAATAACTGATTCACATCTACCTGTTCTAGACCTCTCATGATTTTAAACACCTCTATCATATCCCCCCTCAGCCATCTCTTCTCCAAGCTGAAAAGTCCTAACCTCTTTAGTCTTTACTCATAGGGGAGCTGTTCCATTCCTCTTATCATTTTGGTCACCCTTCTCTGTACCTTCTCCATCACAATTATATATATTTTTTGAGATGCGGCAACCAGAATTGTACACAGTATTCAAAGTGTGGTCTCACCATGGAGCGATACAGAGGCTTTAATGTTGTTGACAATGTTAATAGTGGTATTATATCTGCAGGTGATGCTTGCTAAGTAAATAGTTTAGAATTTATTAGTGGATGAAATTCGTAATAGAATGTAATGGTTGATGATGTGGAGAGTTTGGGTTTAGGATGCTCATGCATCTGAGTGTAGGAGTCTGCTAGGTGTTGTGGACTACGAAATGTGGATAGTGAGGTATATGTTCATGGGGTTATGGGAATTGGGGAATAAGGGGGAGAGGAAGGGAATGCAATACAAGTCAAAGGGACTTGGTATTGGTATAGTGGGAGGAATAAAAAAAGGAATGCTGTATGGTGTGAATGGACGAATGGTGTGAATGGATGAAAGGGACATTGAGGGATTTGAACGGATGTTTGTCGCAGAGGTATGGGGTGAGTGGTTATGGCTATGCATAACATTAAGTTTGTGACTCTTAATGCAAAGGGGTTGAACTCTCCATTTAAGTTCCAAATTATGTATCGTGATTTAATAAGGCTCAATACTACAGTGGCATTCATACAAGAAACTCACCTATGAAAGAGGAATGAATGTTTATTGTGATAATGCCCTTACCAGTTTTTTGTATCATGTTCTCCTGGGAACAGATATGGTGGGATGGGAATATTAATAAGTAAGAAGTAGCAGTTAAAAGAGATGACAGGGTATGTAACACTGGTAAACAAATTTCTGGGAACATTTTGTTTCCTCCACATCCTTCGGTGAAACAAGTAGAGATGTGAATCGTGTGCCTGATCGTTTTAACGATCAGGTTCAGATGGAGGGAGAAAAAAATCGGATTGTTAGAGATGTGAATTGGAATTGGTTCCAATTCCAATTCACATCGTTAATTTTTTAGTGAGGCCTGAGCAGATAAAAAAAAACTCCACCCTGACCCTTTACAAATGATCCCTTTGCTCTCCCACCCTCCCAAACCCCCCCAAAATGTTAAATTACCTGGTGGTTCAGTGAGGGGGAGGGTCGGGTCCCGGCGCGATCTCCTGCTCTCGGGCCATCGGCGCCATATTGGCTACCACTGATAAAAATGGTGCCGATGGCCCGATAAAAAAAACCCCATCCCGACCCTTTACAAATTACCCCTTTGCTTCTCCCACCCTCCCGACCCCCCAAAAAACCTTTTACATGTACCTGGTGGTCTAGCGGGGGGTCCGGGAGCCATCCCTTCAATCATACCCTCGGTGCCGGTGCTGGACTGGTTTCAAAATGGCACCGATCGCCTTTGCCCTCACTTTGCCCTCACTTTGCCCCCCCCCACACTGGACCACCAGGTAATTTAACATTGGGGGGGGGTCGGGAGGGTGGGGGAGGGTAAAGGATTGGTTTTAAAGGGTCGGGGTGGGTTTAGGTGTTGTTTTGGTGTGCCGGTTTTCCCGCCCTCCCCCCAAATAATTCCCATACTCGATTTAACGATTTTTCACGATAAATCGAGGGAATTCCTATTGTATCGAGTCCCTTACCAATTAATGACAATTTTAAAATTATCGGATGATAATTTAAATCGTTAAAAAATGATTCACATCCCTAGAAACAAGTAGATTTTAACTAGCTGAACACAAATATGCATTTATTATGTCTGTATCACGTACTGTTTGACAGAAAGGTGCGATATACATTAAGCATTGTTATGTATCTATAGCAGCATAAGCTATAATGGCAATTTGTCACCAGAAAACAAACCTAAAAATGTTTTGCCACAGATTTTAATTTGTAATCACTGTTCGATGCTTCGCGGATGAAAGTACAACAATACTCACCCAGCATGGAGGGGTTCCACTTGCCTTGATACTGTTTCTCCATTTTGACAATGTCTTGATGAAAACTTTCACCATGTTCATCACTCACAGCGCCAAGGTTGTCTGAGAAGAAGTCCAAGTGGGAATGAAGAAAATGTATCTTCAATGACATGTTGCACTTCATCAATTTGTATGCCTGAAGCAGATTTTCAACCTGTTTGACATATTCTGCTGCCTTATAGTTGCCCAGAAAGTTACAAATGACATTCTTAAAGGCTGTCCACTCAACACGTTCTGTACCTTGCAGAAGATCTTCAAAGTGGCTGTCTTTCATCACAGCTCGGATTTGTGGGCCAACAAAAACACATTCTTTTATCTTGGCATCACTTATGCGTGGAAACATTTGCCACAAATAATCAAAGAATTTACTTTGTTCATTGCCTTAACAAAGGTTTTCATCAGCCCAAGTTTGATGTTCAAAGGTGGAAGAAATATCTTACTTGGATCCACCAATGGGTCATGCGCAACATTCTTCTGCCCTGGAACTAACTTCTTGTGAAGAGGCCAGACTTTTCTGACATAATGTGAATCTCTTGCTTGACTGTCCCACGCACAAAAAAAGCAACAAATAATTGGTGTAACCAAGTTGCATACCCAGTAGAATTGCAACTACCTTGAGATCACCACACAAATTCCAGTTGTAACTCGAGTACTCAATGTGGTTCAGCAGTAGCTGCATGTTTTCATATGTTTCTTTCATATGAATGTCATGTCCGATAGGTATTGATGGGTAGATATTGCCATTGTGCAGCAAAACAGGCTTCAAACTTAAAACTGATGAATCAATAAACAGTCACCATTCTGTTGGGTCATGGTCACATCCGAGAGCACAAAACAATCCATTGATGTCACAGCAAAAATTCATACTGTCTACTTGGTTGAAATATTTTGTCAAATCTTCATGACGACTGTGAAATTCTGAAATTTTCATATCAGATGACAAAAGATTCCATCCCTGCAGCCTTGCCCCAAGCGGCTCTGCCTGGCTCTTCAATAAAGCCAAATCTCTGACCAGATTGCTCAGCTCTGACTGAGATATTAAATGAGGATCGCTAGATATTGATGGCACAAAGTCAGGATCAGCCGCAGCTTCCATCTGTGATGGATCACCATCATCGCCTACCTCCTCATCCTCGTCATCAAGTGTCCACACCACTGGCAGTTTTGGAACAGTGAGATTGTCATCATGCGGCACTGGTCTCATTGTCGATGTAAAGTTAGGGTACTCAAAAAACTTCCTGTTCTTTGATGAGTATCCTGACACATTTGTTATGCAGAAGTAACAGTCAGTTATATGATCTTTGTTAAGCTGGAGGTGGACCCTTGGGCCAACGTGGGGTTGACAAAACCCACAGAAAGGATCCTACGGGTCCTCGCCATTGGCAAGCGGAGTGGGCTGTTGGACAGAGGCCAGCCAGTGCTTCACCAATACCAGCCCTCGTTCCCTGCAGGTTGAGCCTTTGCATACTGTGGCCAGCTGGACTTAGGTGGGCCTCCATATGTCATCGTCGATGGAAGGATCAAGGTCAGCCCAGAGACAGAAACAGAGGAAAGGTCTCCTGGACGAGGTAGAGTCCAGGAGACCCGGGCGCAAAAAGGAACAAAGTCTGACAGGGGGCGCCCGAGCAAGAGCAGGCTGAAGCCTGAAAAGGCCAAGTCCAGGATATAGACTGAAGAGGCGTCGAGAGGCAAGGTTGAGTCAGGGCTGGCGGCAATCTGGAAGCAGTGGCAAGCAAGGCTGAGTTCTGAGTGAGGAGATAGGCAGACGTAGTCAGGCAATGCCAAGGTCTGGGTCTCGAGAGAGGCAATGGAGTAGTCAGGCAATGCCGAGGTCTGGGTCTCAAGAGAGGCAATGGAGTAGTCAGGCAATACAGAGGTCAGGGCTTGGGAAAAGTCAATGGCATGGTCAAGCAAAGCAGAGGTCCGGGCTTGGAGAGAGGCAATGGAATAATCAGGCAATGCAGAGGTCTGGGTCTGGAGAGAGGCAATGCAATAGTCAGGCAAAGCAGAGGTCCGGGCTTGGAGAGAATCAATGGTGTGGTCAGGCAAAGCAAAGGTCTGGGCTTGACGAGAGTCAATGGTATGGTCAGTCAAAGCAGAGGTCCGGGTTTGGAGAGAGTCAATGGTGTAGTCAGGCAAAGCAGAGGTCCGGCTTGGAGAGAGTCAACGACATGGTCAGGCAAAGCAGAGGTCAAGATCTGAGAAGGCCATCCGAAGGTAGGTTGGAGAATAGGAACACAGGAACAAGGAAACCAGGAAGAGGACTCAGCGAGGATCAGGAACAAGGGAATGATGAGAATCCGTTGGGAGGCAATGAATACTTGATCAGCAAGGAGACCTGTTGCAAAGGCAAAGCTAGGGAGCTGAGCCCAGGTTTATATACCGGTGCTCTGCTTACTTCATCATCCGGGGCTGCAGCTCGGTTCCCGCCGTGAGCCCTACTTAAGTCTCAGTGATGCGCGCGCGTGCCTGGGGAGGGGTGCAGCCCAGAATAGCAGTGTCTTTCCGCGGACCTTGTGGTGAGATCTGACGCAGAGTACCAGGAGCTGTAGCTGGACTGGAGATACCAGGGTCTGTAGCTGAGCCGGTGGCACCCAGGGTGGCTCGAGGACAGAATCTGTAGCCTACTGCTGCCAGAGACGAGGGACCAGGCACTGAAGTCACTTGAGAGAGGTGAGGGGGCTGACTGCTGCGGACAGCATGTGTAACAGTAGCACCCCTTTACACCACCCCTTGGAGGTCTGGGTTTGCCCAGATGGGCATGATGAAATTGTAGGAGGAGGGTTTTATCCTGGATGTTTCGAGCTGGTTCCCACGAGTTCTCTTCGGGGCTATAATACTCCCAAGAAAGGAGGTATTCCCACCAGCAGCCCCTAAGGTGGGCATGAAGAACTTAGTGGATCTTATAGGTGGTGTCAGTCTCAGCAACCAACGGAGATTGCTCGAGAGCCTTTCGTGAAGGCTAGGATAGGACCACTGGCTTCACAAGAGATACATGAAACATATTGTGGATTCAGAATGTAGGCAGCAGCCAATGCTGGTATGTATCTGGTCCAAGGAGACAAATGATTGGAAAAGGTCCAATGTACCTTGATGCAAACATTTGAGAAGGTATCTTGAGTAGAATATACAGAGTACTCAACCAGACTTTCTGGTCAAGAAGGAATTCAGGAGCCGAGCTTCGGTGACTGTCAGCAGATCTCTTGGCCTGGGAAGCAGCTTGGCATGAGCAAAGGTTTGACTGTTCCCATAGTGCCTTGAGAGCATCAGCAGTGGCCTGCGCAGCAGGAGAAGGTACTGATAATGGTATGGGCAATGGTGGTTGTAGTTGCTTCCCATAGAGAACAGAAAAGGGTGACGTACCTGTAGCATTGGCAATATGTGAGTTGTGTGAAAATTCCGCCCAAGGAAGGAGTTCAGACCAATTGTCTTGATGATAGTTGATATAAGCAAAAAGAAAGGCATTCAAGGAGCGATTCATATGCTCAACTTGTCCAATGGCTTAAGGATGGTAGGCTGTTGTTAGACAGAAGTTGATGCCAAATTTACGACAAAGGGCGCACCAGTATCGGGCAACAAATTGACCTCTATCGGAGACAATGTCCTTGGGCAGGCCATGCAATCGGAAGATGTGACGAAAAAACAGGCGTGCCAACTCGGAAGCAGATGGTAGGCCCGGTAGGGGCTATCGGTGCCATTGGTCGGCCCCTGTCACATAGAAGGTGCACTGGATGGCCCATGCCATTTTTAAAGATGGTGCCGGCCATCCATTGCTCCTACCATGTGACAGAGACCACCAATGGCACGGATACCCTGTCACATGCTAAGGGCAAAGGGCCATTGGCGCCCATTTGTTTACTGGCAGCCGACGGCTCGAGTGCGGGAGAATGCTCCCGGGACCCCCGCTGGACCACCAGGTATTTAAAAATTTGGGGGGGTTCCGGAGGGTGGGGAGGATACTAACAAACTCATTTTAAAGAGTCAGCTATATTTTTTGGTTATATGCTCGGGCGCAGCCGATAAAAATAACCCAATTGGACTGCAAGATAAAAATTTCACGATGTAAATCGGAACCGGAATCCAAACCAATACTGGTTCCGATTCACATCTCTAGTAACCACTGAGAAAACAAACCCAAATTTAATCACCTTAAGAGACATGACATATAAGACACATTTACCTTCAAAAAATGTAAGAGAAAACTTTACCAAGAAGCGTCTATAATTCAATTTGTTCCCAGGCTGTCCACATGTATTGAGTATGCCACCAAATATCTCAACTCTCCCAAAACAGGCTTATATCTGGACACTGGAGATTATGTCTTCATAGTAAATATTCAAAGCCTAGAGCAATAAGCACACAAAAACACACAAACTGAACAAAACTCCCCATAAAACCACACCATGCTCTAACACACAAAACAATCCCAACTCCAATCTCCTTACTTCAGACCTACCATACCTCAAAGCGGCATCCAAAGCTTCATTTCTCATAAACAGTGTCCCCCTTTGTTTAATGCTTTCAACTCGGCTTGTTCAAAACTCCCGACTTCACAAAAAATCGCTGTAAACAATGCTTCATCTTGCTTTACTTTTAAAGTGTGTTTCAAGCGGCCACCGCCCTACGGCGGTAAGCTGAGAACGTCACCATAACATCATCACGCGCAGGCGAGCATCACCAACAACATGTCAAACAAACAAAAATTAAATAAAAAACCACCCACAATATAATACCCATTCTACCTCACTCTACCAAACACATCCCACCATCTAAACACACATAACATGCGAATCCACCCAACACACCCCAAACTCTTACAGGGGCAATTATAATGGGACAAATGTATGCTCCCTACACCGGATGCGTCACCATGACGTCATCACATGCAAGCGAGCATCACCAACAACATATCAAACTAAATATTAAATCCAAAACCGTCCACAATATAATCCATTCAACCTCACTCTTCCAAACAATTCTCACCATCCAAACACAGACAACACTCAACTCCACCCAACACACCCCAAACTTTAAGAAGAACAATTACCCCAAATAACCACACATCCATTCACACCAAACCAATTCCCCCTTCAATTTCTCCTCTCGCCATACCCCTTTCCTAGGTCTGTGCCTTGTTGTTTTCTTGTACCACTCTATGATCTCAGCTTACTTTTCCCATATTGCTTTTCTCTTTATTTTATTAGAGTTAGGTCAATATTCAAAGTCATTTAAATGGCTAGCTTACAAGTAATCTGTCTAAATGGCAAGCACTGAATATTCCCCTTACTTATGCAGCTAAATGTTAGCTGGCTAAGGCCTAGATTTTCTAATCTACTGCAGCATTGTGAATCACGAGGTGCAGGGGGGCGAAGCGGGTGGGGGCGGGGAGGGCTGCGATCGCTGCCGGCTTTCGCACCCAATAGCGCCATTATAAAAGGTGATGCTATTGGGCACGAAATAGGCAGCAAAAAGGTTCCTTACCTTTTCGCCATCCACGCTGTCTTTGCAGCGTCTGCCCCGGTGCCACCCGACTCCTCCTGTTCCGGTCTTGATGCCGCCCCTTTTTAGTGATCGCATGCGAAAAGTCCCTTTTCGTGTGTGATCGCTTTGAAAAATGACCCCCTAAATATGTGCCTGGTAGCTGGTCTAAAGTTTTCCAGTCCCCTCAAGTTGAATAACTTTAACAGATTGAATTCAAAAGAATGTAGCTGTTTAAGTGCCAAGCTGCAGATAAAAAAAAGTTGTGGGCCTAGTTACCTGTTCATAGTCCCCAGCCCTTTTCAAAATATATGGCCCTGCCAGGCTGCCCTCTGCATGGCAGGTTCCAACTGGCTATATTGTTTTTTAATATAGCTGGATAAGGCTACATTTATTTGGCCACATGGGATGTTTATCCCACTGAATATCCCAAATAACTGATCCAGCTAACTTTAGTCAGACAAGACATTTGATGTATGATTTTTTTGAATATTGATTTCTATAAGTTTTTCCGCTCTTCCCACTTCTTTCCTTGGTTCTCCATCTTCCTATGTTAGTCTGTCACTCTTATTTCCCAACCTGCTCTCGGCCCTCTCATGGTGCCTTAGAGAATTATTGCCTCTGCTGGCACAGCTTTGCCCCTTTACAGTGCCTTGAGGTATTCATGCCCATGTTATTGTTGTTTTGCTATTCTTTTAGTGCCTTAGGCCTTTCATGATATTTTTGTTAGTTTCCTTTGTCCCTCTCATGATGCCTTCAGGTTTTGATGCCACTGTGCTATTTACCATATCCCACAGTCTACATCTTGGGGAACTTTGATGCCACTCTACCCTGCATTGTATGTGCAGAGTGTCAATGCCACTGTTGTTGCTGCTTTGTTGCTCTTAGGTGCTGTGTTCATGACATTATTGTTGATGGCCTTTGCTCCTCTGAAGATGTCTTGTTGTGTTCATGCCACAATTATTTGTGCCCGTTGTTTCTCTTAAGGTGCCTTGTAGTGTTTCTGACACTATTACTACTGCTTCAGCCATCTCACTGTGCCCTTTGATTATTCATTCAATGTTGCTCTTTAAGTACCTTGTGTTCATGCCACTATTGTTTAATGCCTTTTGCTCCTACAGTAATATATCCACATGGGTTAATTTTGTGCACACCTTGAAATGCGAAAACCTCATTCATTAAGTCAGGATATGATGAGTATGATCTCAGTCTCTCATATACACTGCTAATGCCCTTCTTAATACTTGCATTGTGCGAAAAAAAGCTTCCTTCTGAGTTCATAACAGGTAATATTCACAAGCCCAGTCACAATTCCACGTCTAGATACACCTGAAAATTCTTCTTAATCAGGATAGTAGGTGCCATTATTGCAGCATTCACATTTTTCATAAACTGTATCAAATCTCTTGAAAAAACAGTACCACTACTAGGCATAGGCAAGCACTCATTAGGCTAGGCACTCGCAGTTCAGCTTATGCTTTCAGAGTTTCTGTGAGAGCAACAATGTAATCCATTGGGAATGGTACAAGAGTACAGTGATCCCAGTGATAGTAAGGCATACAGGGAGGGTGCAGGAAGGGTACAGGGAGGAGTGAATGTGTGAGGGTTAATCTAGAGATGATAGAGGAAGGAGATGAGAAGGGACTGGAGAAAACACAATGGTATTGACCAGTCTTGAGACAGGCACCGAAGTGACATCACTTCAGTGCCTTCTCCTTGTGAATGGTGCCATTTTTAATTCTGTTATTGACTAGCCAGAGTCAAATGACACCTCTCTTGTCCCTTCCATTATAAAGACCCCACAGAAAGGGTAGATGGGTACCCTGCAAGAGGCTCCCAGTAGCAGCATATGGTTCCAAATGGTGGGCAGGAGCTGTCCAGAGAGCCCTATGCCCTGGGTTGCATTTTTCCTTAGCTAAGGAAGGCCAGAGCAATCTGGGGAGACCCCAGCTGGGTGAAGCTCAGCCTAGTTCATCCTGGTAGTCCTGGGTTCCTGACTTTCTTGGGTGTGGGAGGAGGTCAGAGGGCTTCTTTGAAGCCAATTTTGGTTTCTTTTTTGCTTTGTTTTGTTATTTTGCTTATGTTTTACATTTTATTTTCAGCTTGGTAAATGAACCAAATATAAAATACATTACATGAACCCCTGCCCCCCCCCCCCAAAAAAAAAAAAAAAAGAAAGATGAACTGAAATGGATTTTTTTATTGCTCAGATCCCTAGAAAATAAATTTGCAGATCTGTAGGCTGTAATGGAAGAATCTGACTTGGATACAGTGTTGTTTGCAGAGAAATGGTACACAGAGAACCATGAGTAGGATAAAAAAAAAAAGGCTAATATATATATATATATACTGGCACACACTTCCGGTCCTCTTCTACTGCAAAGGTGGGGCTGTAGAATTCAATCTCTGGATCACTTGCGGTGACCTCTGGTCTCTTCTCCTGGGGAATGCTAGGAGCAGTATACAGATGAGCCTTCTGGTGCCCTTCTACTGCAAAGGGAGTGGGGCCTCTGGAATTTGGGGCTGTGGAATTCAATCCCTGGATTGCTTGTGGTGACCTCTTGACTCCTCTCCCAGGGGATGCTGGGATCAATATGCAGATGAGCCTTCCAGCCCTCTTCTACTGCAAATGGTGCAGGGTCTCTGGAAGCTGGGGCTGTGGAGTTCAATCCCTGGATCTCTTGCAGTGACCTCTGGACTCTTCTCCTGGGGGATGCTGGGAGCAGTATGCAGATGAGCCTTCTGATCCTCTTCTACTTAGTGGATGCACTGACGTATCTATCTTAACAGACACAGACCTAGACAAAGAGAATTAAAACAGCCTCTCTATATGGGATACTGTGGCAGAGTTCAACTACAGCACTGGCACTACACTGGTTAGCAACAGGTTTAAAAGTTAATAAATCACTGCAAAAAGATCCACTGCTAGGCAGGCAGTCTTCCCTCCTGAAGGGGAGAAGAGGACGATGGAAAACACTAACCTTCCTCTTTGTCAGTGGCAGCGACAGCAGAGAGATCTAAAGTAAAAAATAAATTAAATAAATAAATAAATGAATAAATAAATATATAAAAACCTATGAAAATCAACACTGTGTGACAGCAGCTACCAGCTAACAGGATTAGAACAGATGGAATGTTTCTAATCTTGAACCAAAGCACTGTTGATACAGAACACTGTAGTAATACAGAATTCAAACACAATAGAAAGCAGGATGTATGCTCTATGAGTGAGAGAATCAAACTGAAAGCTGAAACAGTCAGGGAATACAATAAGAAGGATGGAAAGTTCAGTGTTTCACTCATTTAGAAAAAGGATTCCTTCTGATATGTTCCCTTGCTTTGTCAGTCTGATTTCCTTGACAATAGATCCTGGTTCTCCTCTGACCTCACACATGAGTCATAGGCATCAGGGCTGGTTGCTCCCACATAATCTGCCCAGCCACAGACTCTGTCTTCTTAATGCAGAAAATGCTTTTCTATGGGGAAATGTAAATGAATGAAATGAATGACATATGTTTCATTCATAGGACTTATATGTTTTCAGGGGCAAACGAATCAAATGAATATAGTATATTTGTCGCAGATAGTCTATTTGTTTTAAACAAATGCACATCCCTATAATGGGGATTCTGATGTTTCCAGTAGAATCACTAAATTGAATAATATTTCAGAATGAGAGTCAAAAAAAGAATTCTCCTTCCTGTTGCATCTTCTGTAAGGAAACAGGGCCCAGAACTCACCTAGCCAGTCCCTCAGGGGTAAAGAAGAAAGGCAGAACTCAGAAATATTAATAAGGTTTGATTGAAATGATTAATGTTCAAAAACATAAACTTTCTTTTTAGTGAATCTTACATATCAGAGCCAGTTCTGAAAATTGCTTATAAGATAAGTTCGCTTTAAGGTCTAGTGGTAAATGATAGCAACCTAGAATGCAATGCCAGTTACTACTTTAAAAAAAATGTGATTCTTTGTTTGAACTTCTTTTTGCAGCTGTTCCTGTGTTGGTTGTTAACAAATGGTAGGTAAGCAGAAATTATTATTCTGCTGACATATGTCTCTGTGCTTCTTTTCTTACTCTGTCTCTTCTTTGCTTCTATTTCTCTTTTAGTTGTCTCAGTATATATAAGTTTTCTGTTAAAGTAGTGTGTCTAGCTACTAGATCTTCTATTTTTTTTTATTTTCTGGGTCTTGGTGAGTGTGCACACTTAGCTGTTATCAGATGGGAGTGTGATCCTATCCACACTGAGGCTTGATAGAGCTATTGGCCAATATTCATGGTTAGTGTGGCTGGAGGACTTCGCAGAAGTTCTTGTTCTCTCTGTTTCTCTGTCCTGGAACCAGAGAATGAATACTACCTATTCTTTAAATAAAACAATAGCATGCATTTATCTACACTGAACCCACAATTCTTCCCAAGACGTACTAATATCTTTCTCAGTGTAGTTTCTGCTGGCTAGTTGAGCTTTCCTTATCTTTGTGAAAAAATAAAGATAATGATGGTAATCCCTATCTAAAATGATATAGAGGAATCCGTGAAAGCTGCATACAGTGATGATCTTCAAGAAATTCATAGTCTCTTGTTTCTTTTACTCAGTCTCTCTCCTATTATTGATATGATATACTCTTGCAGATGCAAATACATGTTTTTTTCCTTTCAAAACAAACTTAAATATAATTTGATGCCAAGATCCCTTGGTATAAGAAATGATTAAGTTTATTTTAGTCAAAATACTGGGTTTCTTTTCTCTCCAATATATTTATTAACATTGGCAAGGTATGTTAATAAATCTGAGTCCAACCCTCTTATAATTTCCTTTTATTCACAGAAACCTCCAAAATCAAGCAATTTTCCAAAGCATTGAAATAATCTAATCCTGAATATGAGGTTACTCAATCAAGTTTAGCAAAGAAGTTGCAAATAAATGTTCAAACTTTACAATAGTGCCATTGTAAGTAGAACTGTTCTCATTTAACTCAGACTCAGTTCAGAAACCTGGTACCATTTAATATTTTCTGGCACAATTGTAGGACAATCCAGCAATATTATTACCTACCTTTTAGGAGGAAAGATATCAGGCTGACCTTAACTCCAACTTCACAGATTATAAGTATCAATCATATATACCAACTTTTGTTTCATACTCTACTAGACTGAATCTAATTCTGCATCTCATCAGTTTTTATCATTAACTGACATTTCCTTTGTAGGTCAAATTTTTAACTATTTAGCACTTCAAAACATTTCTCTCACATAATCACATTCACATACAAGTGTCCTGAAATGACGCCTCTGTGCTGCTTAAGTGTTAAATTGATTTTAACCATCTCTATTAAAGAGAAGATTCCAAACACATCTGGGGCTCTTGTAGTGCCCATAGGTGTTTCCGTTCCAAGATTTTCTCACTGAGGCTTTTTTCTTAAGAGGTATCCTTGCTCTCCCTCTGACATCACCAGGAAATAGTCCCAGAGTTTGCTTTCTGCTTTGGGTGACAGTACAGGATAAGACATTTTTTGTTTGTTTTTTTTTAATTATTTGTTTGGATCCCAAATACTTTATATTAGACAAATCAATATCTGACCTGAAGTGTTCTTACACCAACCTCTTCATATTGTTTATTTCGCCAGCTCCCTTATGAGGACATTTATTGGCATGTTGCCAAAACCTGCTTCACGGTGGCTGGAGATAATACAATCCTGAACTGGAATATAAAAATTTACTAGTGTGTAGCCAAAATTGACAATAAATTTAAACTTTTACATTATTTCTCTTTCAACTTTTATAGAGCAACTATTTTTAAAGTATTATAAGAAGTTTATATTCTTTAAAAATGTTTATTAATACAATTTTTTTTTACCAAAAATGAGGCATTTGATCTAAAATTAAAACACCTTTACCCATGGCATTTTGCTATAAAAAAGGTTACCGCTAGGATTTCAAACTCTTGTTTAGATGTTTACTTGACTTGTGAAAATTCATTTTCACCCTTTTTTATGATTTTAAACTCTTTGTTTAGGTTTTGAAAAATGCCACAATTTGAGCTTTTAAAGACCCAAAATTCATAACTGATCTTAAGACTCAAAATTCCTCATGGTCAGAGGATCCCAGCACAGCGGCCATTTGCCACTGTGCCAGGGATCGCATACCGGCAGTTGGCCGGCACGCGCAACTTACTTCAGCCCCAGGGGTGGGGGTTAGGGAACAGGGGGTTAGGGAACAGGGTAAGGCAGCGTGGCTCTGTGCGGGCTTGGCGCATGTAAGGTGCACAATTGTGCACCCATTTGTGCCTGCTGACCCCCGATTTTATAACATGCACGCGCCTGCACGCGCATGTTACAAAATCAGGCATACATGTGTGTGCGCCGGGTACTGCGCGCACATGTATGCCCGTGCTCCGGTTTGAAAATTCACCCCAAGAGTGATTTGAAATTTGATTTTTTTTTTTGAATGAGGTGTGAATCTGAAAAGTAAAAGAGAAGGAAACCTGACTTACCTGATATCAAGGTAAGTGTCAAAATTATCATCTTTAAAAAGGAAAATAAAATGTTATTGGTAGAGATGTGCATTCATGATAAACAAATGCAAAAAATTCAATAAAGGGGGTCATATTTGGTTTATTCCAAATGTGACAACCTGAAAATAGCCTCCTAAGTATATACCTGTACATTTTCAGGCATTTTTGTATTTGTGGCATTTTGAAAAAAAAAAAAATACAGGCCTCCAGCAGCCCTGGCTAGGCTACCTGGACCCTCCAATCTCCCCTCCTGTCCCAAAACACTAATAATGCCTGGCCAGGGCCTGCCCAGGCCATGGACAGAACCAGCCCATGATCTGTCCAGGACCTAGCCAGGTCCACACCCCCAATTTATAGGTGCCTTGGCCAGGGGCTGCCACTCTGGCCCCCACTTTCACTCTTCCAGGATCCTTTGCACATGACAAGCTTTTAAAATTCACATCAACAGAGTCCAAGTTATTTCAGGTACAGAGAAGAACATTTACATCCTTAGCACCATGTCTGGCAGGGAGCTCCTGTTTTGTCCTGAGGTGACAGGGTCCTACTTTCTCTTTCATCTTGTTCTGCTTAGAACCTTTCAGAACTGTGTGTTGGTTCAAATTATTTTTGTCATAGGTTACCCATCAAAAAGCTTTTTTCTGATAATGTTGATTTGGTTGCTGCTAATTTCGATAATACAAACTCATCTGCATTTATAATATATTTGGTAATAAATATTAATTATTATGCATATTTGAATGACATATTAATGGAAATGACGAAGTGAATGCACATTTACCTTTGCATTAAATAAGAATCCCATTTCTTTTAGAACCAAGTCATTTTATCTGGACAAATACTTTTTTCTTCAATTGCTGATATTAAAAACTATGATTACTAAAACTCTCAGCAATTTTTGTTTGGGATATGGTAAACATTTAAAGCCTTCAATCTAAAGACAATTTAACAAAAGGTCAGCCAATAATAATAATATTCTCTTTGAAGGAAGAGCCTAGTATTATAATTAAATCATCAGCTAAGGGAGGGAATATTGTAATTATGAATATGTCTGACTATTTTAATGAGGTCCAGAGACAATTGAATGATAATAACTGTTATGAGATTTTACAATGTGACCTGAGTGAGAATTATAATTATTTAACTAAGAATATAATTATGACCCTTTTACACAGGGGCCTTATTGTTAAAAAATAAGATGTTTTGATTGTTCATGAATATTTATATTGAACAATATCTGCTGTGTTGATGATTCTTTACAAAATTGTATGCATATAGGACCATCATATATCAGGTGATAATGGTACTGGAGGTAATTTTCAAACAGATTTACATGCATAAAATTGGATTTTACATGCATAAATTGGCTTTTGAAAATTGCTACAATACATGCTAATTTTATGCACATAATTCCTTTGAAAATTTGCCCCTTGTTTATAATCATTGGTTCTATGAATATTACTTTTTTTTCTGTTTTGCAGTAAAAATATTCAATGATAAAGGTTATGTAATAAAAAAAAACTATAGACACATTTATCTGTTTATCTTTATCCTTATTATTTCACGTACACAATAAAGTCTCGAAAAAATGATCAAGGTGAAGATAACATTATCCTGACATTGGCCAAGTGTTTTTCAGGAGGGGCTTTGAAACATCATGTTTGAAAATAAAATCACTTTCACAAACACTTCACAAAATGAAAATAAGAATATTTATACATCAGAAAAAGGTTTTCATAATGGGGCAGATTTTCAAAGGGGTGCGGGCGTAAGATACGCGCATAACCCCTGAAAAGCTACCCCTTCTACCCCCTGTGCACGCTGACCCTATATTGCATAGGCTCGGCGGCTCGCACAAGCCCCGGGACGTGCGTAAGTCCCGGAGCTTTCCTGGGGGGGGGGGGGCGGGGGGCGTGTCAGGGGCATGTCATGGCCGACATGTCATCGGAGGGTGTTCCGGGGCAGGGCCATGGGCATGGTTCTAGCCCAGGAGCGTTCCGGGGGCATGGGCATGGCCTCCGGACCAGCCCCGGACCGGAACATGGTGCGCTGGCACGTGCAAGTTACGCCTGCCTTGGGCAGGCGTAACTTTGGAAATAAAGGTAGGGGGGAATTAGTTAGGGCCGGGGGTTAAGGAAAAGAAAGGTAAGGTGGGGCGCCGGAAAGAAAGTTCCCTCCGAGGCCACTGTGATTTCAGAGCGGCCTCGGAGGGAACTGAGGCAGGCTGCGCGGCTCAGTGCACGCAGGCTGCCGATTTTGTGCAGCCTTGTGCACGCCAACCCCAATTTTTAAAAGATACATGCGGCTACGTGCATATCTTTTAAAATCCGGCATACTTTTGTTTGCGCCGGTTGCGCAAACAAAAGTACGCGAGTGTGTATTTTTTAAAATTCTGCCCCAATGTCTTCCATTTAATGTGAATAGAGGACAATTTTTGGAAACATTTAATCCAAAAGATTTTAACATAGAAAACAGTTTTGGTTCTTTTATTTTATGCACAGTTCTCAGCATACCTTATTAGTTAACCTCTCTCACATACTTTGTGTTGTGCACAACACTCAGGGACAGTTAGCCCCCATCAAAGTCAGACAGTCATTTATATTTCAATTGTCTTTATTTAGATATAAATACATGTGATCCAGAACGTCCAATCACCAAACACATTATTTATTTAGATTTTTATATTCCACTTTTTGCAGCACTTCAAAGTGGATTACATTCAGGTAGTATAGGTATTTCCCATTCCCCAAAGGGCTTACAATCTAAGGCCTAGATTTATCAATTTGCTGTAAATATTGATGTGGTAGAGAGAGAGAGAGTGAGAGAAATACAGAGAGAGAGCACCTTTGTAGTAGTTAGGTATTTATATCTGTAGAGGAGGCCTACCTAGTAACTCGAGGTGAGGTTTAGGTAATAGTGTAGGGGTTAGGGGCCACTTTTACATGCAGAGTGGGACATACGAACAGACCACTACACTCTTGTGAAGATTTGATGTCCATTGGAGTGAGGAAACTCACACAATGATGAGATTTCTACAATGTTCTCTCACTCTAGCTTGATGGATTTTTTACCTGGACGTTAAAACTGTGCAATATCATGTGTTATGACTTCGCACTTTGCGAAGCCACCTTACTTTTTCAGTAATCCCACCCTGGATACCTCCCCAATCCCTCCCCTTTCAAAAATTTGCTTCATGCCATGATGCTTAGTGCATGAGTTAAGGTGTTTTTGCATTAACACATACAAAAACACCATAACAGAATGTAAGAAATGACCCTGTAAGTCTGTACCTGAGGCAATAGAGGGTAAAGAGACTTACCTTCGCTCACTAGGAGTGACAGTGGGACTTGAAACCTGGTCTCCTGGTTTATAAACTAATGCTCTAACCAATAGGCTACTCCTCCACTCCAAAATTCATATTTTAGTATACCATTATACTTTGTTTATACCAGAATGTATATCTCCAGTATTGTTCCCTATAATTTAACCTAAATATTGGATCCCCCACTCCAGTCAATATTAATCTGTTTAAGCAAAGTCCAATGTAAATCTTCAAAATAATGTCCAAAAGCGATACAATGCTGCATAAGTGGTGCTTCTGTCTTATAAAAGTCTAATATCCTGATTAGCCGAAATCGGACTATCAGGTAAAACACTGGATTGGTTTACCTCTTTCCTCCAAAACAGATCATTCAAGGTAAACATCAACAACCACTCCTCAGATGCCATTCCCCTGGAAACTGGTGTCCCACAAGGATCTGCGCTCTCAACCACTCTGTTCAATATATACCTCCTACCACTATGCCAGCTACTATCCAGTCTCAGCATCACATACTTCATGTACGCCGATGATATCTAACTAATCATACCCATAACTAACTCTCTCGAGAATGCAATGAAACTATCAGCCACTTACCTCAATACAATAAAAAACATGCTAAATCAAATGAAACTCTGCCTTAATATGGACAAAACAGAATGCATTCTACTTGAAAGAAAGAACTCAGGAGATCACCTGAACCATGCCATCCAAATTGACAACACTCTAATCAAACTAAACGATAAAGTAAAAGATCTAGGAATATGGATTGACCCAGAGATGAATTTCAAGAAGCACGTTGCTATGAAAATCAAAGAAGGAGTCCACAAACTTCGAATACTAAAACACCTTAAACCACTCCTGAACCAACCGGAATTCAGAACCGTTCTACAATCACTAATTTTTACAACCATCGATTATTGCAACTCACTCCTGATAGGCCTACCCAAATCTGCAACCCGACCACTCCAAATACTACAGAATGCCACCGCCAGAATCCTCACCGTCCACAAAAAATCGGACCACATCCCCCCTGTCCTAAAAAGTCTACACTGGCTACCGGTAGAAAAAAGAATCGAATACAAAATACTAACCATCTTACACAATACAATAAACAACAATGAAAACACATGCCTAAACACCATTATTCAACAACACACTACTCAATGCAACACTAGATCAACAAACAAAGCTCAACTGGACATCCCAGCAGTCACAACTGCCAAACTCACAACCGTAAGAAAAAGAGCAATCTCAATAGCCAGACCTCACCTCTGGAAGACCCTACCAGAAAACCTACGACTACAGAACAACAAATAAATATTCAGAAAACTACTCAAAACATGGCTTTTCAGACAAGCCTACAAAGAAGGGATAGGCTAAATGATCACTCTTCCATTCCCAAGAAATTCATGCATCGCTAAGTACTTTATTTTGCACTAACACCTCCCAAATGTTTTACTAGCATCTTACCCAGTTGAGACTGTAATTAGTAGGACAGTTCATACTTTATCTTGTTTTAGTTATTATTCTGGCTTCATTGATTCTGTCCCGTTGTATACATTAGTTCATTTTTCTAATGCTAACCCTCCCACAGTTACCTGTAATCTGCAACAAGTTCATATAAACCTATGTTATCTATTTGCTCTCTGAAGTTAGGCATGTGCCACCCCCCAAAGTTTCGAATGTAAACCTTTGATGCTATGTACACTGTTGTTATAACTGTAAACCGGAGTGAAGTCCTTTCACTAAACTTCGGTATAGAAAAACATACAAATAAATAAATAAATAAGTAAGTATTTAAACAATTGTGATGTTCCACTATTCACATTCTGATCTGTTTTTAACTTCTCCCCACTTAAACCATGAACAGTTGTACTGAATAACATATTTAACATTCCATGATTTTCAGTCTGTCTTCTTACTTCTGAGCTTAATTCTATGTCCAGATATAGGATCTAACTTAGTATATACTTCTCTCCATTATGGTTGGACACACATTGCAAGTGTTCCACTTCAAATGTCCATGTTCCTGTCCAATCTGACAAATATCCAGTTCCACTGATAAAACAGCCATTCAAACTACCATATCTCTGATAATTTTGCCTCTGGCATAAATAATGTGAGGTGAGTCTAGAAATGCAGGGTGCAACTATAATATGTTCCAATGTTTATAAATGATTGAAGAAACCTTGTCGGCATACGTTGTATATTTCAAAACACTTACAGTAGATTATTCTGTTTGGCACATTCCCAGCTGCAATAAGAGGTAATAATTAGCATTTAAACTCCTCAATTATGCTTTATAATTTGCAGGGAATAAACCTGTGTCTAAAAACCTAAAAGCCATCCTCCTAGCCTGTACCTTATATTCTTATATATCTGTGCAAATATTGCAAATTTAAAAAAACTACCAGTAAGACCCATTTTCAATCTATGAGGATGACCACTCTAAAATGCAATAAATTTTTCCATTCAGTGTGCTTCCTGTAAAATGCCCTTGCAAAGACTTCTTTATTCATGTGAAGTCATTGGTCTATAGCACAAGATAGTCTGTAGCTTGCCAGAGGACAGATACACACAGAACTCTGTCTATTCTTCAAGAAAATTATATAACATAAATTGCTTACCTTAGTATTGCTTCAACCAAAACCAACATCAATAGGTCAGTATTTATCAGGAGATGCCATCTCCTCATTTCTCAGGGCCGCTCTGTGACTCCCTGAGCCTAAGCTTTAAACTCCTGCTCAGGGAATTTGTCTTGTAACCAGGGTACTCCTTTCCTTAAAGTGGACTCGGTCTGCACCTTTAAGGTCTTCTGAGGGTTTCTCCTGGGTACTCCACCACAATCTATATATCCAAAAAAAGCAATTTGAGTTCAACTGTAAGATATGACAATTTTCAAATTGTGATCCTAAATACTGAGTCTTTTATGAAAAAGCAAATTATTTTCTAAAAGACAATCCCATAAAAAGAATACATCATATATATAATATTTCTAATACATAACGGGGCAGATCTTTTAACCTGCGCGCGGGCGTAGATTTGTTCGTGCAACCTGGTATGAACAAATCTAGGCCCGATTTTATAACATGCACGCGCTGCCCCGCGCATGTTATAAAATCCAGGGTCGGCGTGCACAAGGGGTTGCACGTGCCGAGCTGGGCAGCCTTCCTCCGTTCCCTCCGAGGCCGCTCCGAAATTGGAGCAGCCTCAGAGAGAACTTTCCTTCCACCCCTCCGCTCCTTCCCTTCCCTTCCCCTATCTGACCCCCCCCCCCCCAGCCCTATCTAAAACCCCCTCCTGACCATTGTTGTTTAAAGTTATGCCTGCCTCTGGGCAGGCGTAACTTGTGTGCGCCAGCGGGCTGCCGGCGCACCATCCCCCAGCATGGTGGCGTTCCGGAGGCCTCGGCCCTGCCCCTGGAATGCACCTGGGCCAGCATCCAGCCCATGGCCCCGCCCCCGGAAGGCCCCTTTTTTGAAGCCCCGGGACATACGCGCATCCCGGTGCTTGCGCGCGCCACCTAGCCTATGCAAGATAGGCTCGACGTGCGCAGGGGCAGCTTGGGGCAGCTTTTCGGGGGTTAAGTGCATACGTTACATGCGTAACCCTTTGAAAATCTGCCCCAATGTGTTCAAACTAAATAAGATTTATACAAATATTTTTCTTAATACTTAGCAAAATAAAGATTTGCCAAACCTAGTGCCATGTTTCACCCATTGCAGTGCCTTTAACTTGCAAGAAATACTGCCCTTCAAAAAAGAAGTAATTTTCATACAACACAATTTTTGTCATAGCAACAACACATCATGATAGTATATGCTGTGGTTGAGGTTGCTCTTCTAACTTCTCTTCAACAAACTATATCACAGCATCCTGTGGAATGTTTGTATTCAGTGACTCTACATCCATAGTCACCAACAATTTATCTTCAATGGAATCCGATACGTACCAAAATGCCTAACAAAGCAGAAGCATCCTTGACATATGACGTGGCCAAGGGTATTATTATCAGAATAAAAAAATCATCCAGAAAAATAAATGCTTGAGGACTGATCCGATAGCTAAAACTATTGGACGTCCTGGTGGAAACATAATAAACTTATGCGTTTTTAGAATCATATATATATATATATATATATATATATATATATATATATATACATATATAACAGGAACCTGTGGATATTCCATAAGTAAAAACATTTTCTCTCTCAGTGTAAGCCATCCTTTCTCATATGCTTAAAATTCATAACAATCTCACATAACTACCCAGGAGACCTTCTGTATCTTGCCTATCGTCTTTAAGTATAATCTTGTCACCATTTGTGGAATTTTATTGAAGAGATTTAGTTGTAACACTTCCATCTTTTTTGAAGGACACAAATGATTTGTTACTTAAAATGAGTGACATGGATTGGCAAGAAAACTATGATTGGATCAGCATCAATGTAGAGTCTATCTATACTATTACCAAACATGAGTTTAGTTTGGCAGCTGTCCAGGTTTTTCTTAGATCAAGACCTACTATGTATGCTGATTTAAGTGAGATGTTTTTATCATTTCTCAAATTTGAACTTATACATAACTGTTTTTCTTTCATAGTAATATGTACTTAAAGCAGTGAGGCAAAACTATATATCCCATCTTATACAAATTTGTTTTTAGGTTAATGGGAGAACATTGCAGTTCTTTCAGAAAGAATCTGAGATTTCTTCAGACCACATTTTGCTTTAGTTTAGATTTATTGATAATGTTGTTTGGCAGTGGATATTTTTCATCAATTCTTCATCATTTTAAATGAGAATTAATTCAGGTGGAAACTTATTTATCAAAGGGACCCTAATACCATTGATTTTTTAGGGAGAGATGTTTGATATTCAGCAAAAGATACAGAGATCTTTATGCAGAAAGAATATTCTACTAATTCCTTCTATCATGCATTTAGTGCTCATTTTGCTCCCCCTATCAGAGAAATTCCAGGTGGTAATTTTTACCAGGAAAGAAGAACTTTTTAAGTAATTGGGATTTTGCTATGCAGTCTAATGATTTACTCTGAGGTTTCTGGAAATAAGTTATTCTAGTAAATTTAATTTATGCCCCAATTTTCAATGCCCAGCATGCAAAAGATCTGGGGGATATGTGTGTGGCCGGGCCGTGTGCACGCCGAGCACATTTTAGAAACATCCTGGCCACATATAAATCTCCCGATACATGCAGAAGTGCTGGGCCAGCAAAAATGGGAGGGATGGGGGATGGGGTCTGGGCAGGGAGGGGCGGGGGCCAACCGGGACAGTAGCCATTAGGCCCTGTCTCAGGGAAGCGTGCAACAGCAGCCAGCCAGGGCACAGAAGTTACTTCTGCTCCAAAGGAGCAGTAAGTATGAAAACAAAAAAAACTGGACAAGCTAGGTAGAGGTTAGGAGTCGGGGAGGAGAGGGGAAAAGGGAGGAAGGTTAGGTAGGGGGTTTGGAAAGTTCCAGTCTGGTCCTTAATTGGTGTAGGCCTACTCACGTCACCATGCGTTTTTAAAAAAAATTCCCCCCCTGCACGCGTGAGTCGCAACCCCCGCACATGTTATTAAATTGTCTTGATGTGTCTATGTGCGCGCGCCAGGAACCACGTGCACAGGCACTTGTTTTACAATCAACCCCTAATTGAGGAGACCAGGAAGAGGGCCAATATGTCTGATAGAAATGTACTATCATCTGGTAGCCAGAAAACATCTCTGATAAAGAAAAACAATAGGAATATATACATTGAAATTGGCACTTTTTATTGAAAACTAATCTTGGAGAGATTTTTAAAGTCTGAATTCTAGAATTTCATTAGATGTTTAAAAAGTCTATAAAAATCATCTGGTACAAATAAAATATATAGACAGGCATGTTTCAAAATAAACCTTTTTTTATAACCCTGCTGGAAATTTTGGTTGTACTTGCTGCTTAGTTTATAAATGTGTCTTGTCTCTTAAAGAATTTGTCAAAAATTTAGATAGAAAAATGCAGGAAATTAATTGCTTTCTGAATTTTCAGTGTGATCATGTTATGTATGTCATTTGTGGCTATCATAAAATAAAATTACATCATTAAAGAGTAGAATTCAGAAACACATTCTGGGCCGGATTTTAAAAGGGTTACACACATAAGTTATGCACATAACCCTTTTAAAAGCCCCCTGCGTGTGCCGAGCCTATTTTACATAGGCTCGGCGGCGCACGCAAGCCCCGGGACGCTCATAAGACCCGGGGCTTCGTAAGGGGGGTGTGTCGGGGGCGTGCCAGGTGGGTGGCGTGAATTTCAGGGCGGGGCGGGAGGCATGTCGGGGGTGTGATGCCGGCCTGGGGGCATGGTCGAGGCCTCTGGACCAGCCCCCGGGTTGGGTGATGGTGCACCAGCAGCCCGCTGGCGCGCGCAGAGTTACTTACACCTGCTTCAGGCAGGCGTAACTCTGCTGACAACAGTAGGGGGGGGTTTAGATAGGGCCATGGGGGTGGGTTAGGTAGGGGAAGGTGCGGGGGGGGGGGTGGAGAGAAAGTTCCCTCCAAGGCCGCTCCGATTTCGGCTGCGGCCTCGGAGGGAACGGGCAGCTGCGTAGGGCTCGGCGCAAGCAAGGTGCACAAATGTGCACCCCCTTGCGCGTGCTGACCCCGGATATTATAAGATACGCGCGGCTACGTGGCCCAATGATTTTATAACATGCGTGTTCCGTGTTATGAAATTGGTGCATCCATGTATGCTTGCTGGGAAGTGCGTGCCCATGGATGCACACACATAGCTTTTAAAATCTACCCCACTAAATGCAACTAAAAAAAACCACTATCAGGCACAGATAGATAAGAATGAACCTTAAATTTATTAGCAGAGATTTCCTAATAATAAACTGAATATAAAGTTTGTATTTTTAGCCATTTTCCAGTTTAATTACTCCAGAACAAGCAAGTAAAGCTAGAAATGTCATTGAATACAGTAGCTGAACTTCCTCCTCTTTCACTGAATGAAAGCCACACATTATAAACATTATTCTGTAAGTTCAGTATATTGTTTATTTTGTTTAAAACTGTTTATTGATTTTATAATGAGAAGAATAAACATAGAAATACAGCATGTCAGACAACAAAGCCCCATAGAAAGAAAACCAATAACCCACCTTAGTGAATCAAATAAACGTAGAAATTACTTCTTAATATATTCATAAAAGCTAAGCTATGATAGTTTCATATGGTACCATCCAGGTTACCTAATAGTGAAAGGTTATAATCATTAACTAACTACCAGCCACTCTTAATTTAAATAATTGCAGTACCACAAAATTGTTTTTTCAAAATATTTTTTGCATTTAAAATTGATGCTGTTTATAGCTTCCAATACAATTTTTTAATAAATACTTGTTAAATTGCCACTCAATAAATAATTTGTAAATCCATGTATACTGTGCATAATTCAAACAGCTTCCAAAGTACACGCTACAGATCAACTGAACCAAATCACGGTGAACCTGGAAGATGTGGTAAGCCTGATTGACAAACTGAAGAGCAGTACATCACCTGGATCAGATGGTTTACATCCCAGTGTTCTGAAAGAACTAAAAAATGAAATTTCAGACCTATTAGTAAAAATGTATAAACTCTCATTAAAAGCATCCAATGTACCTGAAGATTGGAAGATGATCAGTGTAACTCCGATATTTAAAAATGGGTCCAGGGGTGATCCAGGAAACTATAGACTAGTGAGCCTGGCTTCAGTGCTGAGAAAAATCGTGGAAACTGGGACACGGCCAGCATAGATTTACCCAAGGGATGTCTTGCCTCACAAATCTCTTACTTTTTTTGAAGGGGAGAATAAGCATGTGGATAAAGGTGAACCGGTAGATGTGGTATATTTGGATTTGCAGAAGGCATTCGACAAAGTCCCACATGAGTTGTTTCTAAAAAAATTAAAAAGTCATGGGATAGGAGGTGATGTCCTTTTGTGGATTGCAAGTTAGTTAAAAGACAGGAAACAGAGAGTAGGATTAAATGGTCAGTTTTAACAGTGGAAAAAAGTAAACAGTGGAATGCCTCAGGGATCTGCACTTGGACCAGTGCTTTTTAATATATATATAAATAATCAGTTAAATCTCAAGCAGATTGTGATGAATTGCAGGAGGATCTTGCGAAACTGGAAGATTGTGAGGGATTATTGAGAAGGGAATGGAAAATAAAATGGAGGATGTCACAATGCCTCTTAATCGCTCCATGGTGAGACTGCACCATGAATACTGTGTGCAGTTCTGGTCAGTGCATCCCAAACAGGATATAGCTGCACTAGAGAAAGTGTAGAGAAGGGCGACCAAAATGATAAGGGGCATGGAACGGCTGCTGTATGAGGAAAGGCTAACGATGTTAGGGCTGTTCATTTTGGAGAAGAGACGATTGAGGGGGGATATGATAGAAGTCTACAAAATCATGAAAGACTTGAACAAGTTAATGTAAATTGGTTATTTACTCTCTCAGATAATAGAAGGACCAGGGGGCACTCTATGAAGTTAGCAAGTAGCTCATTTAAAACAAATATAAGAAAATTATTTTTCACTCAGAGCATAGTTAAACTCTAGAATTCATTGCCAGAGGATATGATTTCAGCAGTTAGTGTTACTGGGTTTAAAAAAGTTTTGGATATGTTCCTAGAGGATAAATTCATAAACTGCTATTAAGGTAATTTCTAATTGTTTTTAAACTGGTCAGTTAACTATCTGACTATGTTACCCTAAGTTTTTCGTTTTACATTCATGGTTCCTTGTATCACCTTTTTGGCAAGTTCTTTGTTCTTTGTAAACCGGTTTGATTTGTATCTAATGCAAGAAGATCGGTATATAAAAACTATACATAAATAAATAAATAAATAAATAAATAAATAATAAGCAATCATAGCTTGTGATCTATCTAATGTTGGGGTACTTGCTAGGTTCTTTTGACTTGGATTGGCCACTGTTGGAAACAGAATTCTGAGCTTGATGGACCCTTGGTCTGACCCAGTATGGCATATCTTATGTTCTTATAGTTATATTTTATGTTAACAGTTTTTTTATATTTATAATAAATATCTGTTTATATTTTAACCATGTTTAGCATAACTTAACCCATAGCTTGTTATCACCCAACATGGCCAAGTTTCAGAGTTAGTCCTTCATCAGGGAATCAGAGATAGCAATAATTCATGGAATTGACTCATATAGAGATTTGCTTGAAAATGGTGGGGGAAACACTTTTCGGGATCCAGATATAAATATTCTCCCACGTGACTCATAAACAACCAGTATAATGGTAAGAACTAATAAAGGAGAAGATGTCACAGCAATGACAATCAATCTAATTCTTCATTTAAGCTTTTAAGGCAAACGATCTGTAAACTGAAAATGTGATATTGCTCTTGATAGATCAATTGTATGGGATAATTGCTTCCACGAATAGTATGTTCATTTTTTTTCAATTATTGTCCACCTCAACTGACTGAATGTATGTTGATTTTCAATGTGGTGTGAGACTCAGCGATGTCATAGTTGAAGTGTTTAACCGCGATCGATGTTCTATGAATCAGAGCTTTACTGCACGCCTAGAACGTCCTATATATACTTTAGGACAGAGACACACTATAACATAAGCAACATCATTAGAATCACAGTTCATGATGGATACTTTGTGACTGGATCAATCCAAATATCTCTTTCAATTATGTTATAACATACACTACATTGATTGCATGTTACACTCACCAGCCGCAGCAACCCGTGGCCTGCAACACTCACCCACCGCCTCTCGCCCTCTCCGGATCCCGGAGCTCTCACGGCAGCAGCCAGCCACTGCTGTCGTACTCCGCGGGCCTCCCGCAGACTGCATGGTGGCCGAGACGCCGCCAACCACCGCTCCCATCCGGGCCCTCCCTAGGTGCGCGTACGTGCTACCTTGGCTCCTTTTAAAGGGCCAGTGGTGGGAAATCAGGATCCAGCCCATTGTGATGACATCTGGCCCTCCGGCCTATAAAAGGACCACTCTAGCTCCAGCTGACTGTCTTGGCAATGAATTCCTTGGTTCCTGCTTCAGTGTTCCTTCTTAGGAGGTTCCTGCTTCAGCGATCCTGTTTTGGAAGTTCCTAGTTCAGTGGGCCTGCTTCAGAGGTCCCTGCTTAGCATTTTCTTCTTCAGAGGTTCTTACTTCAGAAGTCCCAGCTTCAGCCTCCCAGCTTCAACAGCCTTCTCTCCACTTCTGGGTGATAGCCATCAGTCCCTCGTCTCCGACTCCGGCTCCTCTGGGCCCCCCTTTGGCTCCGGTCTGGACCATTTGCCTTTGACCTCGGACCGGACCTGACCATCGCCTATTGCTGTCTGCCTTTGACCTCGGACCGGACCTGACCTCTGCCTGTTACTGCCTGCCTTTGACCTCGGATTGGACCTGACCTTCACCTGTTGCTACCTGCCTTTGACCTCGGATGGATCTGACTTCTCTGCCTAGTTGCCTCCTGCATCACCCATCTCAGGCCCAAGACCCAACATCGCCATCCTCTGGCAGCTCTCCCAGGATCAGCCACACATAGGCCCACCTAAGACCAGCCGGCCCTGGTGGGTTGGTACTGGCAAAGCTCCTGTCTGCCTCTGCTTCCCATCTGGCCTTGCTTCCGGATGGTGGGGACCTGTGGAGCTTACCTTCTACAGATTGCGCCAACACCACCTTGGGCCAAGGGTCCACAAACCCTAACATTGCACTTCCAATGGTGTCCTAGTGAATTGGTAGAATTAGAATTGAAATAAGAATGTACAATATGATCAGTATATTAGACCCCCGTGAAGTCGCTATTAAAGGGGATCTTTGAAAATTTCATGAAGGGCCAAAACATGCCAGTGTTTATTGATTGATGCTGATATAGCCGATGTAGTCGGGCTTTGTTGCAAAATGCATACTAAGCGATCTTTTTCTTTTTTTTATTTGTATTTTCATAATTCATCCCTGTCAGAATATTTTGCTCTTTTGTAAGCCTGCATAATGTCTTTCCATGGATATCCTCTGGTCTTAAATCTATCAATTAACAATCTGGCTTGTACCTCAAATTCATTCATTGTGGAGCATATGCAGTGTATCTAAAAGAATTGGCTTACCAGAAGTCCTTTTTTGAAAAAAGTGGCATGATGACTATGGTATCACAATATATTACTTTTATCTGTAGGTTTGCAATTAATGGCTGTAAGTATATTATGTCCTTGAATGCATACCAACACATCTAAATATGATATGGACTTTCTGTCATATTGGTTCATGAACTGTAAATGCTTGTCTAAGGAATGTATCCATTTGACAAACTCCTCAAGGTTACTCTCAATGTGGTCCATAACATAAATATGTCATCTATATATAAATAACAGTTTATCACCAGCAAAAGCAATAGAAAGCATACTAAGTAAGAAGTTAACTTTAGGATCTACAATCATCTTACCATATCCAATTGGCCCCACTAGATGAGATGAAGTGGTGACCAGCATGTAGCTAAATCTGTTACCATAGTACAAATGTTATCTGCAGCTTTAGCAATCGTTATATCAAGTGCAGGATAAAAATACATACCCAAGTATTTTAAACCATTAGGAGCCCAATGAAAGTCAGAAAAGCTGGAAGTTAATAGGACTGCATGAATATTAGGGGGTATTATCTCAGACTTATTGCAATTTATATGGTATCCAGAAATGAGGGAAAAGGAGGAACTATGCCACATGATGAATAGAAATACCCGCTCTGGCTAAAAGACATAGAGTAAAACATCATCTGCATATGCTGACAGTTTATGTTCCACATTATTATATTTTATACCCTGAACCAGCGGATCCTGTTATAAAGCCAGCAATAATGGTTCTAATGATAAATTTAAAAGATACAGGGAGAGAAGGCAGCCTTGCTGTGTACCTCTTTGTAAAGTAAAAGGTTCAAATAGTTTCACATTAATTGAGACATATGAGGTAGGAGAACAATACAAAGAGCCAATATAAGAAACAAAAGAATAGCCATGACCAAACCAATGGAAGACTTCAAACAAATAATCCCATTCAACATGTGTAAACCGATGTGAAGGCTTGTCCGATGTGTCGGTATATAAAAACCTAATAAACTAAACTAAACTAAACTAAACATGGTCAAAAGCTTTTTCAGCATCTAAAGAAATCACAACCTTTGGGATGGTCAACTGATTGGAGGTCTGAAGTAAATTAAGAAAGAGATGACAGCTATCGGTGATGAAACAACCCTTCATAAAACCAAATTGAGATGAGTGTATAATTTTATTGAGGATGCACTCTAATCTAAATAACAGTATTTTAGCCAGAATCTTATAATCAAAATTGAGAAGGGAAATGAGTCTATAATTGGATGGAGATAAAGAATCCCTATTGGGTTTAGGGAATACCACAATCTTAGCTTCATTAAAATGTGCTGATAGACAACCCCTGGAATGCATATATAGAAACAAGTGAATAATTTGAGTACCAAAAGGGAGGAAAACACCTTTTTAAAATACAATGGTGAACCCATCCCCCCTGGGAGATTTACCCACCTCTAGGGAGGAAAGGGCCCTACCCACTGGACAATGTCAAAAGAGAATCCAAGATTTCACTCTCTGTGGGAGTAAAACTTGGCTGATCCATGTGTGAAAGAAAATTTGTGATTAAAGATGGCTCATGCTGTGATTCTGAGGAGTAGAGAGCAGTATAAAATGAATGAAACTGCTGCAAATTATCATTCCTTTTGGTAACCAGAGCACCTGATTTTGACTTAAGAGCAATAATCCTCCAATTTTTTTCTGCCCTTGTAAATAAGAGGCTAGAAGCTTTCCTGACTTATTATTCTCTGCATAATATCTAGAATTGTGAAGAAAAATAGATTAGCCAGCAGAAGACCTTAATAATTTGTTTTATCTGTATTTAAGTTTATATAAGGAGACCAATGTAGTGTTATCTTGTGAGAAAATATAGATGGATTCTAATCTCGTTCTCCAAGTAAACTATTTCACATCTTCATTCCCTTTTGATTTTTGCTGAATAACTAATAATCAAACCTCAAAGTGTGACTTTAAATGCCTTCCACACATTATGGAAGGGAGTTTTTAGTATTTCATTGATGGTGAAAAATTCACAAATTGCTTCCGAAGTTTGAACAGTAAAAGTGGAGTCTTCCAAAGGTTCTGTATTAAAATACCAGCTAGGGATGTCAAAAGGAGGAAGATCCAAATAAACTGAGAGAGAAATTAAAGCATGATCAGATATTAAAATAGGGAAATTTTAACCAAAAATGTGGGATTCAGAACACTTTTGGATATTAAAAAGTAGTTAACATCAGTATAAGATTGATATGGGAAAGAAAAAAAAGTTAAATCTTTTTCAGTTGGGTATATAAGTCTCCATGGAACAACTAGATCATGAGTATCCATAATACTATGAATAGCTGTGTATGATGGAGAAATTCTGCTAGGACAGGAGGATTGTCAGTTCATAATTAAATTGAGTGGTGGATTGAAATAACCTCCCATTATTACTGGGAGAGCAAAGAAAGAAGAAACATCTGAGTTAGGAGCATAGACATTAAAAAAAACCCACTGTATTATCATATATTTTGACTACAGCTTCTACCCATCTACCCTCCGTATCTTCTTGTAAGGGAAAATGATTTATGAATTAAAATAGCAACTCCCTTCTTTTTATCAATTTAAGGATCAAATAAAACTTGACCAATCCAAACCATTCTGAGTTTGAGAGATTCCTGATATGATAAATGAGTTTCTTGTAGAAAAGCCATGTCTGGGTGCACAGACTTCAAATAGTTAAGGACCTTTTTCCTTTTTATACAATGATTGAGACCATTCAAATTTATAGAAAGATCAGTAGCATTCATGAAAATAAGGCAGGCATAAAACAACCAGCACATGTGTAAATACGCTGTTTACTATCGGGATTTGCCTGAAATTGTAACACAAAACAAAGTATACCAAGAACATTGAAAAGCTGTCCTGGCAGAAAGAACAAATGAGAACAAAAAAAAATAAAGAAAGCCTAAATGTCATAGTAACAACAAACTGTGCCAAAACCTAAAATTAGGGGTAGATGAAGGAGTCTGTGAGATGAGGAACTCCATGCTAGTTATAGCAAAGTGGAGATATATAGGAAATAGTGAGAGAAACAAGCAAAACCAATGTAAAAACATGTAGAGAAACAGCTTCATACATAGAAAAAATAAGCCATGTAGGAGAACAGTCTGCAACAGGCAACACCAACAATATCATAGGCTCAAAGGCACTATACTGAAAATTTTTTAGTCAGCAGAAATTCTTCAAAATGCAGTCAAATCAATCATCCAACCTTAGGAGAAGATGTAGGAAGAGAGGCCAGATATGAGCACAAGTTCTCCGGAGAGTCATAGATTTTCATGGAGTTGTTATGAGTGGCTCTCATCCTAACTGGGTAAAGTAGGCCATATTTGGTACGAGCATCGAGAAGCTGGGGCCTTAGCAAAAAAAAGCTTTCTTCTGAGCTGTGGTTTTCACCAGATCCAGAACAAACAAAAGAATTATCGAATCATAGTGAATAGACAGGCATGACTTTGCTCTTTGGAGAACTGCCAAGGCCTGATGGCATCTCAGTACTTTCAAAATCACCAGATGTGGGTATAGCACATGGGATAGCGATCTAGAGGGAAGCCAGTATATGCACTCGGTTTTATGTATAAACGTTTTTTTTTTATTTAAACATTCACAATAAAACACAAATCTGAAGGGGTGGGTTCCTGAGCCCCCTTAGAATGAAACATCAACATAATACCCCTGAAATGCTCCCTCCCTCTAGCCCACCCCCTCCCCCCTCCCCCTGCCCACCAAACCCCTCCATATACAACTGGTGATTAGTATTAACTATACGAAAAAATCCAGCAATACATTGCTCTAAATGGAATGAGTTAATCATCAACTAGAAGACTTCATGCCCTATGTGATAGAGATTGAAGGTACATTTGTGTTATAATTAGTGAGGTTTGGGTAGACCCTTGGACACTGTGGCAGCTGACCACACCCACGGGGGGAAGTCCCGTGAGGGGCCATAGGTCAGGCTCAGCTCTTGGACACACAAACACAGATGTATGTTTATTTAGACAGTTTGAGAAGCCACCAGAGGTGGCAGTAGTGAGTAGAAGATGTAGCCGGCTGGGCTAGTATTCCCCAGGGCGGTGGAACAACGGTTCCTCCGGTAGCAGTGCTGTAGTGGAGAGAACTGAGAAAATGAGTACATAGAACATTCACAGAGTCCCAAATATGGAGAAGCCCCGAGAAAGGGAGAGCTGGCCCTCGAGGAGTGAGTACCAGATCCCTGGGAGCAGAGAGACTTGCTGGCAAAGTACTCACACAGCAGTTCCACGTAGGAGATGGTACTGGTGCTGGAATAGAGGCAGGCCCTCGAGGAACGAGTACCTGGTTCCAGGGAGACAGCTCTGAGGAGTGGATGGTAGTAGTACTCACTGATGGTGTCTGTAGCAAATTCTTCCAAGTAGAAGAGGAGATAGATGCAGGCAGCGAGTCAGGGAACATGAGCCCTCGAGGAGCGAGTACCGGTTCCTGATAGCGACCTGAAAGAAGCAAAAGAGGCCCCCGAGGAGCGGGTACCCTGTTAGCAGAAAGAGTCTAATAGAAGTTGGAGAGGCAGAGTATCTGGGTACGGAGAGCGAATCCCATCCGTAAGTATACCCCTTGCTAACTCAACGGCTAGCAATAAACTGTAGGCTTAAATATCCGGGCAGCATGACGTCATCACAGGGGGACGCCCCTGAGGTACGCGCCAATGAAGAAATAAGAATGAGGGCCACGCGGCGCGCGTGCCCTAAGGTACTTGTAGGACATGGCGGGAGGCAGCGCCCAAGCCGGTCTGGGGACGCCGGAGAGGATGGCAGGCGGACACCGTGGCAGCCAGGTGTCCGTGAAGAGCAGGAGGAGCCGTAAAAAAGGAAAGGTAAGTGGAGTGAAGCCATCGGGAAGTGACGTTCACAACAAAGAGATGGCTGAGGGGGGATATGATAGATGTCTTTAAGATCATGAGAGGTCTTGAATAAGCAGATGTGAATCGGTTATTTACACTTTCAAATAACAGAAAGATTAGGGAGGCATTCCATGAATTAGCAAGTAGCACATTTAAGACAAATCAGAGAAAATATCTTTTTCTCTCAACGCTCAGTTATGCTCTGGAATTTGTTGCCAGAGGATGTGGTTAGTGCAGTTAGTGTAGCTGGGTTCAAAAAAGGTTTGGATAAGTTCTTGGAGGAGAAATCCATTAACTGCTATTAATCAAGTTTACTTAGGGAATAGCCACTGCTATTAATTGCATCAGTAGCATGGGATCTTCTTAGTGTTTGGGTAATTGCCAGGTTCTTGTGGCCTGGTTTGGCCTCTGTTGGAAACAGGATGCTGGGCTTGATGAACCCTTGGTCTGACACAGCATGGCAATTTCTTATGTTCTTATGTTCTTAAATTTCTGTTGGAGAGATCCTCCACTTCTCTCTGCAGTGCTGCCATTTTATTCAATGTTAGCTTCAGTTCAGCGATGGCATCTTCATGAAGGCTGACCAATTCAAAGTATGGCTGAAAGGAGGCAACAGCCAATGTTAAATCCATCAGATCCAACTTAATAGTTTATGTGGTCTCCGTATTAAGCCTCAGCATTTCTTTCAGTTGTTGCAATTCTGTTATGATTAAGTTTGAGGACATCACCAGTTTAGTGGGTGGCTGCTTCTCCAGGGTCGGTAGATCATTCTTCATGTGCTTAGATCCTGAAACTGCAGTAAATGCTACCTCAGTCTTTCCAGATTTAGTGCCAGTCATCCTTGGAAAGATAATGGAGTCTAGGTTGTGAAAAGCTCCAGTAGAGACAGAAAACAGATGGAGTTATAGGGAGCTGAAGATTCAGGCTGCCATTTCTCTCGAGCTCAACATCTCCCTCTTAATAAATTGTTTATGTCTTCTCTTACTCTATAGATATAAAAATTATTAGGGGTGTTCATTTTTTTTTTTTTTTTTTGCTGTGTCCTTTTTGTTTTGTGCCATTTTTTGCTTGATTTCACTTTTAAAATGGTTTGTTGGATTTCTTTTCATTTTTCCCTAATTTCATAGTTAGTGAGCACTATGTCCAGAAAGTGCACACTAACACAAACCCCTGAAATGTTGGCTTTTTTTTTTTTTTTGCATTTCATGGTTCCAACAAAATGAAATGAAATAGACAACATCATTAACATTTTCTATTTTGTTTTAAATGAATGCATATCCCTAAAAAGTATCTTCTTTCTCAATTGTCTTTTAAATGGGCTCTTTATCATTTGTCTTGCCAGTTATTTTCCATTAGTTTTCCCTTCATTCCTAAACAACATTTGAGAACATGCCATTCTAAGTTTAAGGTGAATAAATGCAAAAAATGCATATCAAAAGTCTAATCTAAAAATGTTGGACTCCTATTACCCTGCATTAAAATTTTGGCTAGTTAGCTATAACTGTAACATAATGAGTCAATCCTTGGTGGCCTCTCTAGCTCCCAAACTTCCAATTGGCCTACAGCTGACCCCTCCAATTCCCAGGCTCTGTAACCAAATGCAAACAAATTATAAACTATGTGACATCAACCTTTCAAGAAACTTCACTGGCTACAGAATTACTTAAAGGCTGTCCTTGGGCAATATTCCCCATCTTCCAGCTTCCTATCCCAAGGAGTATACAAACCAAGAGATAAAATAGGAATTCACCAAAAATGTATTAAAAAGGCTTAGCATCTGAAGTTGCTATCCTGTGAAGCTGTTTAGTTATCCCTCAACACAAATACCTTGTTACGCTCGCCGCCTGCAGCAGCCCCACAGTGCAACCCTCTCACCTTTCTAAGCAACTTCCAAGCTCCAGCTCTCCGTCGCCAGCAGCAGTGAGCCACTGGCTCCGACCTCGGGCTCCCTCCAGCACCTCCGGCTCTGCTCCGCTTCCTGGTACTTCCAGCCTTGATGCCTCTATTCATCGGGCCTCTCCGCGGGGTTTGCGGAGAGACGTCACCAGCAGCACCGCGCCCCTCCCTAGGCACATGCGTGCAGCAGTAAACCTTTTAAAGGGCCCACGGCGGGAACTTGGCTGCTGACCAGGATGCTGACATCAGAGTCCTCTCAGTATAAATACCCAGCCAGCGCTCCTAAGCGTTACCTTTGCAACAGGTCTCCTCGGTTCCTTTGTTGGTCCTGAGAGTACACGTTGCCCTTGTGCTTGTTCCAGTGTTCCTGTGTTCCACTGTTCCTGTGTTCCAGTGTGTCTCCGAGTTCCTGGTTCCTTGTTCGTCTCGTCTGTCTTCTGCTTGACTACCTGGTACCAACCTCAGCTACGTCCGACTCTGCCTTGTCTTCTCCAAGCCTGACCTCTGCTACGTCTGACCACGCCTGCCTTCTCCGTGCCGTGACTATTGCTTTGCCTGACCACACCTGCCTTCTCCATGCCTTGACCATTGCTACGCCTGACCACACCTGCTTTCTTGCCCTGACCATTGCTTCAGATGACGTTGCTATAGACTTTCTTAAGTCCAGAGATCCTCGTTGCTTACTACGTCTTCCAGTTGCCGCCAACATCAGGCCTACTCTGACAGAGACCTCTCTGTCCCTATCCTCTGGACGTGGACACTGGCTTCGGCCTTTCCTGCCTCAGGCACCCTCAGCTCTCCTTGGTTCTTTGGTGCTTGAGTTCCTATACTGCAACCCATCCAAGATAGAACTACCCCACCTACTGGCTGCTGTCTCTGGGCTGAACTATCAGCCTTCCACGTACTGTCTCAAGGCCTACCTAAGTCCTGCCGGCCCCGGCACCCAAAGGCTCAACCCGAGGGGAACGTGGGCTGGTACATGTGAAGCTCCAGTGGCCTCTAGCTTCAGCCCACTCCACCTGCTGATGGTGGGGACCTGTAGGCCTCGGTCTACAAGTAGCGTCAACCCCACCTCAGCCCACCTCCAGCACAACATATCTAATCCCCATCTCAGATTTATATTAACTGAAGTTTAACTCCTTCAGTAGTCATTGGACAATTTGAAGATTTTTTTTTTATTTAAGATGTTTATTGAGACACCATGAATAGATGGATCACATAACAGGGATGACCAAAAACAATAATATGAATACAAGTTAAAATGTCACTAATGCAGCCAACGAAACAAGTCTATTAAGTAAATACTTGTCATGTCCTCATTATCTCGCAGAACATCACCTGTAATAGAAGCAGAACCTAAAACAATACCAAAGGTGTGAACCTATGTAACAAAAATACAAAGCCAACTGTCCTCTACGCACTGGTAAAGTTATAAGATAATATAAATATGAAGAAAAATAAACCTTATTGACAAAGCAAAATGTTGTGTCTATTATTTAAGTTTCCCCCAGCTCCCCCCTCCCTGCCCCCCATTCCCTTTCCCCTTGATTCCTACAACTAGGTATGCCACACTTTAGCTAATGTGTTCAGTTGTACCAATGTTCTCTGGTATGTTCTGAGATCTCTTTTGCCATTGTCTATAGGGCTGCCAGATGTTTAGAAACTTCCCATGGGATTTTTGGAGATGGGCAGTAATTTCTGCTAGAGTATGAATTCTCTGAAGCATAGATTGGACACCTCCCAATGTGGGTACATGAATCGTCTTCCATTGTTGTGCAATGTTTAACCTAGTCGCAGTGAAGACAAAGTTGGTCAGTCTGTTGTCGTATTCCCCCAACAACTACAAGGGTAAGCCCAATAGAGCTTGCTGGGGGAGAGGTTTTACAGAGACGTTAAAGAGCTGCCCTAACCATATCTCAACACTATGCCAGAAATCGCATGTTCACCACATGTGGAAATATTCACATCACTTTGCACTTGTTCACATTAAATGTCATCTGCTATTTGGATACCTATTCTTCTTATCTCAAAAGGTCCTCTTACAATTTCTCACAATCCACGTGTGATTTCACTACTCAGAATAATTTTGTGCAATCTGCAAATGTGATCTTCTCACTCATAATTCCTTTTTCCATTTCATTTCTAAATATTTTAAAAAGCACTGGTCCATGTACAGATCCCTGAGTCACTCCACTCTTTACTTTTCTCCACTGAGAAAACTGACCATTTATTCCTGCTATTTATTTCATATTTTCCACCCAGTTTGCAATCCGTAATAGGGCATTGTCCCCTATCTCTCATGGTGAACTTTGTCAAACTACCTCTGAAAATGTAAATGCACTATAGCCACTGGATCACTGTTATCCACATGTTTATTAACCCCTTCAAAAAAATGTAGCAGATTAATAGGGCAAGACTTCCCTTGAGTAATTCCATGCTGGTTGTGTCCCATTAAACCATGCCTTTCTATATGTTCTGAGGTTTTATTCTTTAGAATAGTTTGTATGATTTTTCCTGGCATTGAAATCAGGCTCACCAGTCTATAGTTTCTGGGATAACCCCCTAAGTTTCATTGCTCCCCCTGCCTTCTCCCTGTTTTCTTCCTCGTTCTGTGGCTCCCCCCATCCCTG